>NC_069506.1:349931120-350013620 GCF_027579735.1 Bombina bombina | reverse complement strand
CAGCCTGTGACTCCTGCCCTCTCACCAACCTGTGACTCCTGCCCTCTCACCAGCCTGTGACTCCTGCCCTCTCACCAGCCTGTGACTTCTGCCCTCTCACCAGCCTGTGACTCCTGCCCTCTCACCAACCTGTGACTCCTGCCCTCTCACCAGCCTGTGACTCCTGCCCTCTCAGCCAGCCTGTGACTCCTGCCCTCTCAGCCAGCCTGTGACTTCTGCCCTCTCACCAGCCTGTGACTTCTGCCCTCTCAGCAGCCTGTGACTCCTGCCCTCTCAGCCAACCTGTGACTCCTGCCCTCTCACCATCCTGTGACTCCTGCCCTCTCACCAGCCTGTGACTCCTGCCCTCTCAGCCAACCTGTGACTCCTGCCCTCTCACCAGCCTGTGACTCCTGCCCTCTCACCAGCCTGTGACTTCTGCCCTCTCACCAGCAAGCTTCTGGCCTCTTAGTAATAAGACTGTTTTTTCTGGCCTTTTATTAACAACCTCCTGACTTCTGGCCTCTCACCAGCCTGTGACTTCTGGCCTCTCACCAGCCTGTGAATTCTTCTACCTTTGCATTGCCTACCAGTAAGCCAGTCTCTGGTCTCTCATCTGGTAGCTTATTTCAGAAGTTAATTTTGACTTTGGCAGGAAGCCATTCTCAGATGTAATTTTTATTTTGCTAACTCGTACAAGTGAATTTATCTGTTATCGTTAATGTGCCCCATTACCATTGTCTTGCATAATGCAAAACGTTGTCCTGTTCTCCTTTGACTTCATTTGCGAAGGCTTATTATTTATGTTTTACTTGTTTTGGAAATGTATGCACCTGGGAATTTTATTACAATCTGGACAGAAGTTCTAATAAAATTTTTAGTCTTTTAATTCTTACCAAATGTGACTTGATCAATATGTCACAACCATAGGCGTACACAGCAGATTTAATTAAAGGGACTGTTTGTTATTGTTTAAAAGATAGATAATCCCTTTATTACCCATTACCCAGTTTTGCATAACCATTACTGTTATATTAATATACTTTTTACCTCTGTGATTACCTTGTATCTAAGCCTCTGCAGACTGCTCCTTATCTCAGTTATATTAATATACTTTTTACCTCTGTAATTACCTTGTATCTAAGCCTCTGCAGACTGCTCCTTATCTCAGTTATATTAATATACTTTTTACCTCTGTAATTACCTTGTATCTAAGCCTCTGCAGACAGCTCCTTATCTCAGTTATATTAATACACACTTTACCTCTGTGATTACCTTGTATCTAAACCTCTGCAGACTGCTCCTTATCTCAGTTATATTAATACACTTTTTACCTCTGTGATTACCTTGTATATAAACGTCTGCAGACTGCTCCTTATCTCAGTTATATTAATACACACTTTACCTCTGTGATTACCCTGTATCTAAGCCTCTGCAGACTGCTCCTTATCTCAGTTATATTAATACACATTTTACCTCTGTGATTACCGTGTATCTAAACCTCTGCAGACTGCCCCCTTATCTCAGTTATATTAATATACTTTTTACCTCTGTGATTACCTTGTATCTAAGCCTCTGCAGACTTCCCCTTATCTTAGTTATATTAACCCCTTGAGTGTTAACGACGGTTAGCACTCTCCCACCTTGAAGAAGATCTGGGGGCTCTCACCCGCTCCTACCCCTGCGAACGGGCCTGCATAGTGACAGGCATCGCTGGGGCTTCACGTTATGCGCGGTGACGTCACTGTTGGAAAGGAAATCGCTTAACCTTTCTAACAGTGTAAGTCTTGGGGATCTGGAAAAAAAAGAAAAAGTAAAAAAAAATATATAAATAAAAAAAAAACTTATAAAAGCTTAGCACACAGGTGGGAAAGTGCTTAGTACTCAAAGGGTTAATATACTTTTTAACTCTGTGGATTAACTTGTATCTAAGCCTCTGCAGAATGCCCCTTATCTCAGTTATATTAATATACTTTTTACCTCTGTGATTACCTTGTATCTAACCCTCTGCAGACTGCCCCTTAACTCAGTTATATTAATATACTTTTTACCTCTATGATTACCCTGTATCTAAGCCTCTGCAGACTGCTCCTTATCTCAGTTATAGTAATATACTTTTTACCTCTGTGATTACCCTGTATCTAAGCCTCTGCAGACTGCTCCTTATCACAGTTATAGTAATATACTTTTTACCTCTGTGATTACCCTGTATCTAAGCCTCTGTAGACTGCTCCTTATCTCAG
This sequence comes from Bombina bombina, assembly GCF_027579735.1. Taxonomy (NCBI): domain Eukaryota; kingdom Metazoa; phylum Chordata; class Amphibia; order Anura; family Bombinatoridae; genus Bombina; species Bombina bombina. The sequence goes on along the minus strand of NC_069506.1, from coordinate 350,011,398 downwards.
TTATATTAATAAACTTTTTACCTCTGTGATTACCTTGTATCTAAGCCTCTGTAGACTGCTCCTTATCTCAGTTATATTAATATACTTTTTACCTCTGTGATCACCTTGTATCTAAGCCTCTGCAGACTGCTCCTTGTCTCATTTATATTAATACACTTTTTACCTCTGTGATTACCTTGTATCTAAGCCTCTGCAGAATGCCCCTTATCTCATTTATATTAATATACTTTTTACCTCTATGATTACCCTGTATCTAAGCCTCTGCAGACTGCTCCTTGTCTCATTTATATTAATACACTTTTTACCTCTGTGATTACCTTGTATCTAAGCCTCTGCAGACTGCTTCTTATCTCAGTTATATTAATATACTTTTTACCTCTGTGATTACCCTGTTTCTAAGCCTCTTCAGACTGCTCCTTATCTCAGTTATATTAATATACTTTTTACCTCTGTGATTATCCTGTATCTAAGCCTCTGCAGACTGCTCCTTATCTCAGTTATATTAACCCTCTGCAGACTGCCTCTTATCTCAGTTATATTAATATATTTTTTACCGCTCTGTGATTACCTTGTATCTAAGCCTCTGCAGATCGCCCCTTATCTCAGTTATATAAATATACTTTTTACCTCTGTGATTACCTTGTATCTAAGCCTCTGCAGACTGCCCCTTATCTCAGTTATATTAATTTACTTTTTACCCCTGTGATTACCCTGTATCTAAGCCTCTGCAGACTGCCCCCTTATCTCAGTTATATTAATATACTTTTTACGTCTGTGATTTCATTGTTTCTAAGCCTCTGCAGACTGCCCCTTATCTCAGTTATATTAATATACTGTTTTGCCTCTGTGATTACCTTGTATCTAAGCCTCTGCAGACTTTGACAGACTTGCGTTTTAGCCAATCCTTGCTGACTCCTAGGTAACTTCACGTGCATGATCACAATGTTTTCTATATTTAGGGCACATATTGAGATAAGAGGCGGCCTTCAAGGGCTAAGAAATTAGCATGTGTGCCTCTTAGGTTTAGCTTTCAACTAAGAATACCAAGAGAACAAAACAAAATTGTTGATAAAAGTAAATTAGAAGTTGTTTAAAGTGACATGAACTATCTCAGTCATGCAAGTGGATTTTTGTTTAGACTGCCCTTTAAGGTGTTTATTTTTAGGTTTAAAAAAATATGTGATAAGAAAGGACATACATTTTATTTAATTATAACCAAAATAGAAGCAAACAAAACACAACAAACCATTTCCTAATGATGACCTGGCACACACATTAGTATATATTTATAACTAGAGAACGGACCAGTGGCACACACATTAGTATATATTTATAACTAGAGAACGGACCAGTGGCACACACATTAGTATATATTTATAGCTAGAGAACGGACCAGTGGCACACACATTAGTATATATTTATAGCTAGAGAACGGACCACTGGCACACATATTAGTATATATTTATAACTAGAGAACGGACCAGTTGCACACACATTGGTATATATTTATAGCTAGAGAACGGACCAGGGGCACACACATTAGTATATATTTATAGCTAGAGAATGGACCAGTGGCACACACATTAGTATATATTTATAGCTAGAGAACGGACCAGGGGCACACACATTAGTATATATTTATAGCTAGAGAACGGACCAGTGGCACACACATTAGTATATATTTATAACTAGAGAACGGACCAGTGGCACACACATTAGTATATATTTATAACTAGAGAACGGACCAGTGGCACACACATTAGTATATATTTATAACTAGAGAACGGACCAGTGGCACACACATTAGTATATATTTATAACTAGAGAACGGACCACTGGCACACACATTAGTATATATTTATAGCTAGAGAACGGACCAGGGGCACACACATTAGTATATATTTATAGCTAGAGAACGGACCAGTGGCACACACATTAGTATATATTTATAGCTAGAGAACGGACCAGTGGCACACACATTAGTATATATTTATAACTAGAGAACGGACCAGTGGCACACACATTAGTATATATTTATAACTAGAGAACGGACCACTGGCACACACATTAGTATATATCTATAGCTAGAGAACGGACCAGTGGCACACACATTAGTATATATCTATAGCTAGAGAACGGACCAGTGGCACACACATTAGTATATATTTATAGCTAGAGAACGGACCAGTGGCACACACATTAGTATATATTTATAGCTAGAGAACGGACCAGTGGCACACACATTAGTATATATTTATAACTAGAGAATGGACCAGTTGCACACACATTGGTATATATTTATAACTAGAGAACGGACCAGTGGCACACACATTAGTATATATTTATAACTAGAGAACGGACCAGTGGCACACACATTAGTATATATTTATAGCTAGAGAACGGACCAGTGGCACACACATTAGTATATATTTATAGCTAGAGAACGGACCAGTGGCACACACATTAGTATATATTTATAACTAGAGAACGGACCAGTGGCACACACATTAGTATATATTTATAACTAGAGAACGGACCACTGGCACACACATTAGTATATATCTATAGCTAGAGAACAGACCAGTGGCACACACATTAGTATATATCTATAGCTAGAGAACGGACCAGTGGCACACACATTAGTATATATTTATAGCTAGAGAACGGACCAGTGGCACACACATTAGTATATATTTATAACTAGAGAACGGACCACTGGCACACACATTAGTATATATTTATAACTAGAGAACGGACCAGTGGCACACACATTAGTATATATTTATAACTAGAGAACGGACCAGTGGCACACACATTAGTATATATTTATAACTAGAGAACGGACCACTGGCACACACATTAGTATATATTTATAACTAGAGAACGGACCAGTGGCACACACATTAGTATATATTTATAACTAGAGAACGGACCAGTGGCACACACATTAGTATATATTTATAACTAGAGAACGGACCAGTGGCACACACATTAGTATATATTTATAACTAGAGAATGGACCAGTGGCACACACATTAGTATATATTTATAACTAGAGAACGGACCAGTGGCACACACATTAGTATATATTTATAACTAGAGAACAGACCAGTGGCACACACATTAGTATATATTTATAACTAGAGAACGGACCAGTGGCACACACATTAGTATATATTTATAGCTAGAGAACGGACCAGTGGCACACACATTGGTATATATTTATAACTAGAGAACGGACCAGTGGCGCACACATTAGTATATATTTATAGCTAGAGAACGGACCAGTGGCACACACATTGGTATATATTTATAGCTAGAGAACGGACCAGTGGCACACACATTGGTATATATTTATAGCTAGAGAACGGACCAGTGGCACACACATTAGTATATATTTATAACTAGAGAACGGACCAGTGGCACACACATTATTATATATTTATAGCTAGAGAACGGACCAGTGGCAAACACATTAGTATATATTTATAACTAGAGAACGGACCAGTGGCACACACATTAGTATATATATTTATAACTAGAGAATGGACCAGTTGCACACACATTGGTATATATTTATAACTCGAGAATGGACCAGTGGCACAAACATTGGTATATATTTATAACTAGAGAACGGACCAGTGGCACACACATTAGTATATATTTATAGCTAGAGAACGGACCAGTGGCACACACATTGGTATATATTTATAACTAGAGAACGGACCAGTGGCACACACATTAGTATATATTTATAGCTAGAGAACGGACCACTGGCACACATATTAGTATATATTTATAACTAGAGAACGGACCAGTGGCACACACATTAATATATATTTATAACTAGAGAACGGACCAGTGGCACACACATTAGTATATATTTATAACTAGAGAATGGACCAGTGGCACACACATTAGTATATATATTTATAACTAGAGAATGGACCAGTTGCACACACATTGGTATATATTTATAACTAGAGAATGGACCAGTGGCACACACATTGGTATATATTTATAACTAGAGAACGGACCAGTGGCACACACATTAGTATATATTTATAGCTAGAGAACGGACCAGTGGCACACACATTAGTATATATTTATAACACGAGATAACGGACCAGTGGCACACACATTAGTATATATTTATAACTAGAGAACGGACCAGTGGCACACACATTGGTATAAATTTATAACTAGAGAACAGACCAGTGGCACACACATTAGTATATATTTATAACTAGAGAACGGACCAGTGGCACACACATTAGTATATATTTATAACTAGAGAACGGACCAGTGGCACACACATTAGTATATATTTATAACTAGAGAACGGACCAGTGGCACACACATTAGTATATATTTATAGCTAGAGAACGGACCAGTGGCGCACACATTAGTATATATTTATAACTAGAGAACGGACCAGTGGCACACACATTAGTATATATTTATAGCTAGAGAACGGACCAGTGGCACACACATTAGTATATATTTATAACTAGAGAACGGACCAGTGGCACACACATTAGTATATATTTATAACTAGAGAACGGACCAGTGGCACACACATTAGTATATATTTATAACTAGAGAACGGACCAGTGGCACACACATTAGTATATATTTATAACTAGAGATCGGACCAGTGGCACACACATTATTGTATATTTATAACTAGAGAACGGACCAGTGGCACACACATTAGTATATATTTATAACTAGAGAACGGATCAGTGGCACACACATTAGTATATATTTATAACTAGAGACAGACCAGTGGCACACACATTATTATATATTTATAACTAGAGAACAGACCAGTGGCACACACATTAGTATATATTTATAACTAGAGAACGGACCAGTGGCACACACATTAGTATATATTTATAGCTAGAGAACGGACCAGTGGCGGACACATTAGTATATATTTATAACTAGAGAACGGACCAGGGGCACACACATTAGTATATATTTATAGCTAGAGAATGGGCCAGTGGCACACACATTAGTATATATTTATAACTAGAGAATGGACCAATGGTGGACACATTAGTATATATTTATAACTAGAGAACGGACCAGGGGCACACACATTAGTATATATTTATAGCTAGAGAATGGGCCAGTGGCACACACATTAGTATATATTTATAGCTAGAGAACGGACCAGTGGCACACACATTAGTATATATTTATAACTAGAGAACGGACCAGTGGCACACACATTAGTATATATTTATAGCTAGAGAATGGACCAGTGGCACACACATTAGTATATATTTATAACTAGAGAATGGACCAGTGGCACACACATTAGTATATATTTATAACTAGAGAATGGACCAGTGGCACACACATTAGTATATATTTATAACTAGAGAACGGACCAGTGGCACACACATTAGTATATATTTATAGCTAGAGAACGGACCAGTGGCGGACACATTAGTATTTATTTATAACTAGAGAACGGACCAGGGGCACACACATTAGTATATATTTATAGCTAGAGAATGGGCCAGTGGCACACACATTAGTATATATTTATAACTAGAGAATGGACCAATGGTGGACACATTAGTATATATTTATAGCTAGAGAACGGACCAGTGGCACACACATTAGTATATATTTATAGCTAGAGAACGGACCAGTGGCACACACATTAGTATATATTTATAGCTAGAGAACGGACCAGTGGCACACACATTAGTATATATTTATAACTAGAGAACGGACCAGGGGCACACACATTAGTATATATTTATAGCTAGAGAATGGGCCAGTGGCACACACATTAGTATATATTTATAACTAGAGAACGGACCAGTGGCGCACACATTAGTATATATTTATAACTAGAGAATGGACCAGTGGCACACACATTAGTATATATCTATAGCTAGAGAACGGACCAGTGGCACACACATTAGTATATATTTATAGCTAGAGAACGGACCAGTGGCACACACATTAGTATATATTTATAGCTAGAGAACGGACCAGTGGCGCACACATTAGTATATATTTATAACTAGAGAATGGACCAGTGGCACACACATTAGTATATATTTGTCGTGAGTGAGCTCGTCTCAGGTTCAGTAATAAAGAGGTCCAGACCAGATATTTATCAAACAAGGGCTCACCTCAGGAGAGGTAATCTTTATTACACTGTTGCAACAGTGTCCCAGAACAAAAAACAGCAATGCAAGACTAACACATTTTCATATACATGCATATTTATACTATTACAGTTCCTTACAAAGCAGAGAGCTAATTGGCTGATAATGATTGGCCAATAAATCTCACGTGATTAGTGGTTACTAGGAAAGGGGAAAAAAAACAGGTCCTCTATGTTAAAATTTGGGAGATATGTTTTCTTGGAATGTGACCAGAGGCTAGTTGGCTAATTGGATTGAGAAGTTGATACTGTACAGAGAAGCCTTGGATTTTACCTTGAGTTTCAGATATTTAGAAAACAATGTATGGGAGAAGCCATAACTTTTAGATGTACTGATACATACTTATTAGGCTAAAAGTAAGTTGTTAAAGATAAATCACTTATTAGAAAATACAGAAGTAATATATCTGCAGTTTCAGAGAAGAGTTCAGTAAAAGAAAAGGAAAAGTTTGGTTAGACATATAAAATAATGAAAAAAGAATAAGCAGCTCATAACATTCCCCCCTTTGATCGCAAACGTCAAAGTGCTGCGATCACAAAAACTCACTGTGACTCATGGCGGTTTGACAATCACAATGCTATTAGTACATGGGTGCTCGCATCCAAGATGGTTCACAGGACTACAAGAGGGTAAGCAAAAACAAGGTAGGAGTGAAGTTATTAGGTAGTAGACAATTCCGCTATTATCGGACGCTAGTCGCCATCAGGTGGAGTAGACAACTACCTAAACATTCCTATGCTGTAAATGTGTGTGTGGCATGACATATGTGTGTGGCATGACCTAGTGCAGAAACATCCCTTCCCAGATTTATTAACAACAATTAACAATCCCCATCATTCTTGCAGAGTTGATGGTGAATAGTGGGTTGTCAGGCAGTATCATGGCATGTTTGGGAGGTGAAGGAATTCTGCACCTGTGAAGGAAATATAGAGAGTATAAGTATAAGGCAATGCAATATGAAAGCAAAATCAAACAATACAGAAAGACAATGAAGAAATAGAAACCACCAGGGAGGGAAAAAGGAGTGGGTTATGGGTATACAGGCTACGAACGGGGTGGCCATCAAGGTAGATGATGGTCCATGGTCTCTCCGTGGCCAGTTTCCCAATGTAGGAAAGTTCTAGACGATCCTAGGGACGTAGTGCATCCTGCATAGGAATAAGACAGTGAAATTTAGGGCACAGCTGGTGGTTAGGCAATAACATTGTAAGATCAAGAGGTCAAAAGAGACATAGAGTAGGCGAGAAGTAGGTGAACTCAGAAGAAATCAGGGTCAAGAGAGATCTCAACATGGTGGGGAGATTCAAAACGGATAGAGGGAAACAAGTATTTGGGAGAAGAATGGGACACAGAGAAAACACTCTTGCATGTAGAAATTAAACCAGGTACACATTGTATACAGCAACACATCAGTATAAGGCATACTATAATAACAATTCCATACAGAAAAAGGGAGTGTAACCATCCCAAATTAGGTAGCCAATCAAAGAGATGGTTAAAAATACCTCCAAGGCCAAATTTGTCATCAATCACATCTTGGACATACTGGGATAGAGACCTAATAACTGTGAGATGGTGACTCAAATTAAGTGATTGATCAGTAACATAGGTACAACATTCTTTGCTCACAAGACTACACCCCCCTCCCCTCCTTGGGAAGCCAGGAGGTAATCAAGGGCCATCCTATTCTACAATTCTAGTTGTCTAAGCTGCTTCAACTCTTGGGCCACACTCTGAATAACTCCTGCACTCTCATTCATGAAGGTCTGTAGTATCACAGATAACATGATGATGTCCTGATGATTCAGGTAGACACCAACGGCCGGGAGGATAGCTCGACCAGTTGAATCTCCAGCATACTGTTGGACAAGGGGGGGGGGGCAGCAAGCTTCCAGATTCACGTTTATTGCGAATTGGGCCCAAGGGCAGCGTGGGGACAAATACGGATGGCTAGGGTTACCACACCCAGGAAGCAGATGGCTGTATAGTTACCAGGGAGGACTGACACAGCTGTCTGTCCACATATCCAATACAACCCAGGGGGTGGTCTGCTGAGGAAAGATTGTACAAGGGATGGGGAAACAAAAGTACAATTTGGGCCCTGGAGGAAACAAAAAAGTGCAGTGAGATTATGATTCACAGTTAGGATCATACCAGAGGAATTTACCAGCCGGAAATGAGTGCCATTACTGGAGATTGCATACTCACATAGGGAGGCACCCAACTGCACCGTACCTTGGCCAATTTCCCTGCAGATAGTACCATATGAAGTGCCTCCCAAAGAGATAAAATTTCCTGATAGGTTGAACAATGGTGTACCTGGAGGAATAAAAGTAGACAAATCAAAGGTAAACAAATCAACATTAATACCCATAAGAGGAATACCCCCCTTATGATGAGTGGGAATGCGAGCACACATATAACAATTGCCCTCGGTGTGATTGGCTATAGTTTGGAGTAGGACAACATGTGAGTTTAGTCCCCATTCACCTAAAGAATAGTTCTCTGTGGACAATTGGGCATTAGGTAAATTATCATTATGGGGGAAAGAATCATGGGGGTAAATAGGGGTTGTGACAGAGGTAGTTACAGGGGAACGTCAAGCAAGAAGGGGTGACTTTCGTTTCTCAGCTACCCACTTCATAATTTTCAAACCACATTCACTAGTGGGGCTATGCAAATAGACTGGATAACAAACCCTTAGGGCCTTTAAATACAAATTTTGAGTATAATTACTTGTTGAGGGCAGCTAGTAGTAGGAGGAAAAACTGCCACAGATACAAGGTTACCAGAACAAGAGTATTTAGTAAAGGGGTTAGGACAGAAGACACATATTGGGAAATAGAGTAAGAGAGCATGGTCAAAAGTGTGACACAAAACAAAGGAGACACATTGAGGAATGTTACTCAAGATATCAACAGAAGAGTGAGACAATGAAAATAAGAGTAAGGAAGGCAAAGCTTTCAGTTTCAATCATTCAGATAGTTGGATTTTACTATTTCTGGTTAGTCTGAGTTTCAAACCAGGAAGAGTCTGAATTAATCACTCGTCGTCAGGGGTCTTGGTTACCCCTTCTTCAGAGGCGTTGGTTGCCCCAGCTTCTTCTTTCTTTGCTCCATTGCAGGCTGCTTCTTTTTCTGGGCTGTATCTTTTACACCTGGAGTAGTGGATCCAAGAGTCGACCTTGGCAACTTTGATAGCTGTTGGAGTAGTCAGCAAAACCAGGAAGGGACCTTTCCAGAGAGGCTGCAGTGGCTTCTTTTGATAAGTCTTGACCAAAATTGAGTCACCTGACTGGAAGGGGTGTGCAGTCACATCCAATGGCAAGGGCTGAGAGAGAGAGGCATGTCTGTGGAGAGAATGTAATTACTTTTGCAATTGCAAAAGATAGGCAGTTAATTGTACATCACCCACTGCAAGGTTAGGCAGGTGTAAGGTGTTGGCACTATACAAAGGAGGTGGCCTACCAAACAATAGTTCATATGGTGAGGGCTTGAGGGTCCCCCTATGGTTTGTGCGAGTCCCAAACAGTGCTAGGGGCAAAGCATCTACCAATTTAAGGCTTGCTTGAGAACAAATTTTAGCAATAGTCTATTTTAGGGTCTGGTTCTTTCTTTCCACTTGGCCCGAGCTTTTCTGGATGACAAGGGGTATGGAGATGCCAAGTAAAGCCTAAGGCTAATGTCAGTTGCTGAATAATATTACTTGTGAAATGTGTTCCTCTGTTAGATTCAATTACTCTGGGAGGCCAAACTTGGCAACTTCTTGGACTTTCACAGTTCTTGTAGGAAAGGCCTTGACCCATCCAGTAAGTTGGTCCACTATCACAAGTAAATGTTTGAAACCCCTACAGGGAGGTATGTCAGAAAAGTCAATTAGTAAACGTTCAAAAGGTTGAAAATGGTGAGCCTTTAGGTTCCCCCCTTGGATTGAATTGAGCACGTCTCACAATTCAATACAACTCATTTTGCAGCTTGATGGGGGGGGGGCAAACCACTGTCTGTTAAGGGTTTCAGCAAGTTGTGTGGTACCTCAGTGTGTTTCGTTATGCAGAAAGGATAGCATAACAGAGAGGTGTGGTTGAGGTAGAGCAGGGCATCCATCTGGAGTGGACCAGATACCAAAAGAGTCACAGGTAAGACCAAGAATAGTCCAGAGGTGAACAGTTTGTTCAGGAAGAGAAGTGTAAAGAGAGACAATGTAGTGTAAATGGCAGAGAAGCTGCATGCTAAGCAATTTGATCAGCATAACTATTACAAAGTGAAATGGGTTCCTGTGAGTGGGTGTGTGCTTTGCAATGCATGACAGAGATGGAAGTGGGTAAATGGATTGAGTCAAGGAGTGCAGAAACTTGTGGTGCATTAACAATTTGGGTACCAGTAGAAGTTAGAAAACCCCTTAATTTCCATAATTGACCAGTGGCATATACAATCCCTAAAGGCATATTTACTATAAGTGTAAATGTTTACTGACCTCCCTGTCCTTTGAGAGCTGACAAGCAAGTGTGAGTGTATGTAGCTCAGCCGCTTGGGCACTGTAGTGAGATGGGAGGGGCTCGGCCTCTATAACCGAATCTGTCATGACTACACCAGAAACATTCACCATCCTCAAACTTCCATCACAGAACAGTGTCCAATCCAGGCTAGGTAGATGCACATCACACTTGCTTGTCAGCTCTCAAAGGACAGGGAGGTCAGTAAACATTTACACTTATAGTAAATATGCCTTTAGGGATTGTATATGCCACTGGTCAATTATGGAAATTAAGGGGTTTTCTAACTTTTGCTGGTACCCAAATTGTCAATGCACCACAAGTTTCTGCATTCCTTGACTCAATCCATTTACCCACTTCCATCTCTGTCATGCATTGCAAAGCACACACCCACTCACAGGAACCCATTTCACTTTGTAATAGTTATGCTGATCAAATTGCTTAGCATGCAGCTTCTCTGCCATTTACACTACATTGTCTCTCTTTACACTTCTCTTCCTGAACAAACTGTTCACCTCTGGACTATTCTTGGTCTTACCTGTGACTCTTTTGGTATCTGGTCCACTCCAGATGGATGCCCTGCTCTACCTCAACCATACCTCTCTGTTATGCTATCCTTTCTGCATAACGAAACAAACTGAGGTACCACACAACTTGCTGAAACCCTTAACAGACAGTGGTTTGCCCCCCCCCCCCCCCCACCCCATCAAGCTGCAAAATGAGTTGTATTGAATTGTGAGACGTGCTCAATTCAATCCAAGGGGGGAACCTAAAGGCCCACCATTTTCATTTGGATTTTGACGTCCGCAATCCTACTATTCTCAAAAAGATAATAGTAGTCCATCTGGTCAGGGCATAAATCAATCAGAAGATTGCGGAGGGCAATTAATTTAGGGAGCTCAAATGACCCAAATCTCGGTCACCTTAATTCAGGCTCAAGGCCGAGAGTATAGGAAACTCAGAGCTCTGTGCACAAAGTATAAATTCTATTTTTTTTATAACCCAGCAGTACTGAGTTTTCCCTAATTTGCATATACTTTAACAAGGGGAGAGTCTTTGTCTACTTTAGACAACCGGATCCCATTATTATATCCCTGTTCCTTAAAGTGAATGTAAATTTTGATGACAAAGTGCCCAGTCTACAAAAATTAGACCAAAAACAGGGGCACTTTAACAAAACAAAATCCACACCTCACTTTAATCCCTAATCAAGTCCCTGCAGTTACCGGACGGACACTTCCTCAACGTCCCTGCTTAGCGGGAGAGATTAGCACTATAGTCTCAAGTCACAATATGTCTTGGATCACTATTTCTGCCTCTGTAAAATCCCTACCACCTGAAACTTCATTTTATAGTGGGCTGGCACCCTAATGGTGTTTAACTGCCAGACAGATGTCCCACTGAATTTAATAGTGATCCAGTATATAAAACAAAAACAGGGTAAAAGACCCACAACATATATTACACGTATATAAACACAAAAGACAAGAAGACACTCACAGAATGGTCCAAGGGGTAGATTGTGTCCGTTGTTTGTGGTCTGTTCCTCAGGACGTACTCCCTTATCGCCCCCCGGGACTCCCTAGCCAACAAGACAAAACCTCCCACAGGTAAGCTATAGACCTGAATCAGATGGGTGCGCGCAGATGTTGGTTCACAGCCAGGGAGGCACGGAAGGTCAACCTGAAGCACGTCCCACCAGAGTCGCCAAGTTACTGTCGTGAGTGAGCTCGTCTCAGGTGCAGTAATAAAGAGGTCCAGACCAGATATTTATCAAACAAGGGCTCACCTCAGGAGAGGTAATCTTTATTACACTGTTGCAACAGTGTCCCAGAACAAAAAACAGCAACGCAAGACTAACACATTTTCATATACATGCATATTTATACTATTACAGTTCCTTACAAAGCAGAGAGCTAATTGGCTGATAATGACTGGCCAATAAATCTCACGTGATTAGTGGTTACTAGGAAAGGGGAAAAAAAACAGGTCCTCTATGTTAAAATTTGGGAGATATGTTTTCTTGGAATGTGACCAGAGGCTAGTTGGCTAATTGGATTGAGAAGTTGATACTGTACAGAGAAGCCTTGGATTTTACCTTGAGTTTCAGATATTTAGAAAACTTTGTATGGGAGAAGCCATAACTTTAAGATGTACTGATACATACTTATTAGGCTAAAAGTAAGTTGTTAAAGATACATCACTTATTAGAAACTACAGAAGTTATATATCTGCAGTTTCAGAGAAGAGTTCAGTAAAAGGAAAGGAAAAGTTTGGTTAAACATATAAAATAATGAAAAAAGAAAAAGCAGCTCATAACATATTTATAGCTAGAGAACGGACCAGTGGCACACACATTAGTATATATTTATAACTAGAGAACGGACCAGTGGCACACACATTAGTATATATTTATAACTAGAGAACGGACCAGTGGCACACACATTAGTATATATTTATAACTAGAGAACGGACCAGTGGCACACACATTAGTATATATTTATAACTAGAGAACGGACCAGTGGCACATACATTAGTATATATTTATAGCTAGAGAACGGACCAGGGGCACACATATTATTATATATTTATAACTAGAGAACGAACCAGTGGCACACACATTAGTATATATTTATAACTAGAGAACGGACCAGTGGCACACACATTAGTATATATTTATAACTAGAGAACGGACCAGTGGCACACACATTAGTATATATTTATAGCTAGAGAACGGACCAGTGGCCGTTCTCCATAAGGTATTAGCACTTTTTGAGCGCACCATCCCTAAAAACTTTAAACAACTGCTTTAACAGACCCACATTTGCAGCTGAAACTGCTCTCTGCATCAGCTGACTTAAAGTATACTCACAACAAGTCTAAGGAACATTCACAGACCCACATTTGCAGCTGACACTGCTCTCTGCATCAGGTAGTTACAGGAAGAAAGTCATCTTATTATATTTCACCCCTGTTTTCTAATAATGTGTATGTTGTAATATGTATTTGCTATTATTTGTATTCTGTATTTTAAATGCATACTGGAGCACACTGATGGGCCATTTATCTTGCTTGTTAAATGGTTTTATTCTCCTCAATGGATACCTCTCTTATCTCTTTAATTTGTGATCTTTCTCTGTGTTTTTTTCTTGGTTTTTATTTTCTTTTTGGCCTGTATGACCCCTAGCACCCTCCCTTAACTTTTTTGCAGACCAATATAACACTAATTTATCTTTCCCCCAGCTGACTTAAAGTATACTCACAACAAGTCTAAGGAACATTCACAGACCCACATTTGCAGCTGAAACTGCTCTCTGCATCAGGTAGTTATAGGAAGATAGTTACCCTCCCACCCTACCCCTTACCCCACCCACCCCAGGTTCATTCCCCAATTTATAGATAGTCTCCCACACACCTTTCATTCTCCCGAACTGACAGCTGCAAACACTAATCAGCTCATCCTTCCATTCACTTAACCCTTTAGAATACATAACCTCTCTCCCTACAAATAGCTATATATCCCACACCAATAGTGTGTGAATATATATGTGTATGTGTGTGTATGTATACATATATATATTTATTTTTTATATTGTACTATTCTTGATTTATTTTCACCTACACATCTCATAGCACTAACATGTATAAAAGTATGACCATACTGATATTCGTGACAACCCTTTTCTCACTCCAATTTTGTTCACTTCATTACCGCCATAATCACCCACCTCAAACTGGAAAACAAATTATCATACACCATGGCCTGCTCTGTTGCTGTAACTTATCTGCTGAGTGCTGGTGGAGAGTTATAAAAAATAGCCCTCCTACCCCCACCACACAAAATTATAAAGTATGCCATTCACTATATAGCCAAACAAAAACTATGTCCAAATTCCTATTCCTTATGCTACTTGCCCTTGCAAATGATGTAGAGTCTAACCCTGGTCCCCCAGCAAATTCCATTCCTAGCCTTCCAGCTAAAAAAGGCCTCTCCTTTGTGCACTGTAATATACGCAGCTTATTTCCAAAAATCGATGCACTGCAAGCTTGGTGTTTACAATACAAGCCAAAAATCATTGTTATCTCTGAATCATGGCTAACTGTAAAAATACCTGACTCTGCCATTGCAATACCTGGGTATTCATGCCATAGAATTGACAGAGCAAAGAGAGGAGGCGGCATTGTAATTTATGTTGACAACTCCACAAAGTTCACCCCCATACAAAAATCTAGCTCTCCTGCCACCTTTGATTTCCTTTCTGGCAAAATTGAGATCCCGTGCAGTAAATCAATCATTGTTGCAGGAATCTACCGCCCACCAAGCTCCCCTGTGCATTCCATTTCGGACATAGCACAGCTCCTTAGTGAATCCATAACTCAAAACCCAAAAAGTGAAATTTTGGTTTTTGGAGATTTTAACATCGATTGGCTGAATCCAAAAAATAACAGTTGTCGCTCGCTGTTTAAATCTTTGCAGCTAACGCAATTAATCTCCTCCCCAACTCGCATAAACATCAAAAGCCATAATCATACCCTGCTCGACTGGATTCTCTCCACTTCTCCCGACCGAATCCAGGAGGCAGGTGTTCTCCCTAACAATTTCAGTGACCACTGCTTAGTGTACTGCGTGCGCAAAATAAAGGCAACTAAATCCTCTCCCAAGGTTAAAATCACCAGGTCCTTCAAAAAATTTAATCTTCAATCATTTCTAAATGACATCAAGAACCTCCCCTGGCACAGATTAAACCTAATCCCAGATCTAGACTCTGCAGTTGAATTCTTTCAGTCTGAACTCCTACAAGTTTGGAATTTACATGCACCGCTGCGTAAGGTGAGAGTAAAAGGAGCACACTTGAATTGGATCACAGCTGACCTCATACAAATGTACCAATTTCGGGATTCATTGTGGTCAAAGTTCAAGCATACTGGCTCTATGAATGATCACTGTGTATATAGAAATTGGCGAAATATATGTACTAAACAAACAAAATTGGCTAAGGCGCAATATTTCTGTGAAAATCTGAACAATAATATATGTAACCCTAGAAAGTTTTGGAAACTCATAAATAACTTACAAAATCCACCAATCCACTCCCAACCCTCCACTGTCAATGTGGATAACCAAAACCTGCAACTCCCCTTAGAAGTAGCAAATGCCTTTAACAATTATTTTGTAGGATGCTCCACCACCCTGATTGACAAACTAATAAATGGCACACATCCTGAAGCTACAAATGTGGATCAGGCCCCACTAAAACAGCAAAGACCCAATATAGAAAAGTTCAATTTTAGACCTGTACCCTTCAATGTCATTAAGAAACACCTCGATAATCTAAAAATGAAAAACCAGTCAGGACCTGATCAAATCCCAGCAATGCTGTTGAAGCTCAGTGCGCCGGCAATTGCTAAGCCTGTTGCAACCCTAATTAACGAATCCTTGGTGTCTGGATACATACCCAAACTCTGGAAAACTGCAAGAGTAGTGCCTATTCATAAAAGTGGGGAGTTAACCTTGGTTTCTAACTATCGTCCTATATCACTGCTCCCTGTATTGTCAAAAATCCTAGAAAAATGCGTCCATACGCAATTATGCGAGTATTATCAACTTTCTAACTATCTGACCCCTGATCAATCAGGTTTCAGACCAAATCACTCCACTACAACTGCCCTCCTAAAAGTTTGCAACGACATCCAAACTGCCATGGAACAAGGAGACCTAACTGGAGCTATTTTCCTTGATTTTGCAAAGGCTTTTGACACAGTGGACCATGACCTACTACTTCTCAAACTAAAAAACTCTGGTATTGCTGATCACCCATTAACCTGGTTTAAATCATATGTATCGGATTGATCACAATATGTCTCTGTCTCTAACAGTGACTCCCTCCCTCTCCCAGTCACGTGTGGTGTTCCCCAAGGTTCCATTCTCGGCCCCCTACTATTCACATTATTTATAAATGATTTGCCTAATGTCTGCAAATCCTCAACTGTACACATGTACGCAGACGACACGGTAATCTATGCAAACAAATCTGATCTGCTGCAGCTTGAAACAGTGCTCCAAGACCAGTTCACAGAGGTAGAAAAGTGGATCTCAAAAAACAAACTCTTCCTAAACACTGACAAAACGGTCACAATGATCTTTGGAACGGGACCTAAAATACATAAATTACAAAATTCCCATCTTCGCATCAAAACAAAATCGAATTGCACGCTGACCGCAGTCCACTCTTTTAAATACTTAGGTATGTTGTTAGACCCCAATCTATCTTTTGGACTCCACATTGAAAAAATTGCCTCTAAACTTTATCCAAAACTAGGTGCCCTGTACAGAAACAAATCTTGCCTCAGCCCTACAGTAAAGGAAAAGATTGTACAGCAAATGCTGATGCCTATCTTGGATTATGGGGACATAGTATATGCACCTGCTCCGCAAACTCACCTTAATAAACTAAATACGTTATATAACTTGCTCTGCCGCTTTGTGCTACAATGTAACTACAGGACCCACCATTGTGACATGCTAAAAGAACTAAACTGGCTGTCGCTGGAATCCAGACGCACCCTCCATCTTTCCTGCCTTGTCTTTAAGAGCCTTTCTGGGAAGCTCCCACCCTACCTGAGCAGAATGCTCTCCCCTGCTATTCCCACCTCCTATAACCTCCGATCCAATAACAGCACATTATTTAGCTTGCCTCAATACAAAAAGAAAGCAGCTCGATCCTCCTTTTCCTACAGAGCACCACAATTATGGAACGACCTCCCGCACACTTTAAAAACTTCCCCAAGCCTAATATCTTAAGAGATCCCTCTATACATATCTCAAAACAGAATGCTCCTGTCATGGTTAAATATTTCATACCTGCTCTATGTTAAATGTTTGCATATAATGTGTATTATTATTATTATTATTTTTGTATTTTATTGTACCCTATTGTATCAATGCAATGTTTTGTGATCCCAGGACATACTTGAAAACGAGAGAAATCTCAATGTATCCTTCCTGGTAAAATATTTTATAAATAAATAAATAAATAAAACAACACCCACTGTATTTCTCTCTCATATAAAATATAAAATTACCACTGCACATATCAAGTAAAAGCCTGAGTGCATTTTATTTGCATAAATAATACACAATTAATTAAAATACATTTACAATATAAAATGTATTCATCATAATAGACTTTTTTTAAACAAAAGAAGAATAAACATAAATAAGAAAACAATAAATATATATACATATTTATTATACATAGTGGAAAAAAAAACATTTCATTATATAAATATGTTGTTGGAGATCTCTTTCAGTTCGCCCTAGAATCTTACGGCTAGATTACGAGTTTTTGTCGGTAAGGCTTGCGGTGCTAACAAGCAGTTTTCCCTCACCGCTCACCTACAAACAACGCTGGTATTACGGGTTTTTACAAACCCAGCGTAGAGCAAAATTTTGCTCCACATCTCACCTCAATACCAGCGCTGCTTAGGGTAGCGGTGAGCTGGTAAAACTTACTCATGCACGATTTCCCCATAGGAATCAATGGGGCAGATTCTGCTGGAAAAAAAAACTAACACCTGCAAAAATGCAGCGTTCAGCTACTAACGCAGCCCCATTGATTCCTATGGGGAAAAAACATTTATGTTTACACCTAACACCCTAACATGAACCCCGAGTCTAACACCCCTAATATTACACTTATTAACCCCTAATCTGCCGTCCCCGACATCGCCACCACCTACATTATAATATTAACCCCTAATCTGCTGCTCCAGACACCGCCGACACCTACATTATATGTATTAACCCCTACTCTGCCATCCCCAATGTCGTTGCAACCTAACTACAATTATTAACCCCTAATCTGCCACCCACAACATCACCGCACCTAACTACAATTATTAACCCCTAATCTGCCACCCACAACATCGCCACCACTATATTAAAGTTTAACCCCTAAAGTCTAACCCTAACACCCCCTAACTTAAATATAATTTCAATAAATCTAAATAAAATTACTACAATTAAATCAATTATTCCTATTTGTTACGGTATCTCCCGGATACTGAGGGTTAATACCTGATGAAAGATGTCCTGAATATGGGATCAGCAACTCACAAGCCAGCTAATTCCCCCCTCAAACATGAGACCAGGCTCCACATTGAAGGTAAAAACAGAATGCACTTTATTGAGGGCTATATGCCCAGTATTTATGCAGGTCTGAGACCAGATGGGGGTTGGCAGTATTGTACATTAGATAGAGGGAAGACACCCTTTTTCATGATACAATAGAATTATATTACTTAAGCAGATAAACAATTTAAACACAAGAAAACAATGCAGTCCTTCTTATCACCTAGCAGTGAATGCTTATCACATAAACTTAATTACAGTACACAATAGCTGCTGCCAGGACCTGTCTTTTAGAAAATAGTTTCTCAAAGCTGAACCAAGTTACACCTTCCAGTACTGACAGAGGGGTCTGTCACATGGCTCCCTCCTGGTGGAACACTCCGGCAGACCCGGCTTGACCCTTTGGCGGGTCAACCTGGGGATGACCGGACTAGGAGGTGGTAGGCATGTCAGTTTGCTGGGACAATCCATCTGTTTTCCCGTTATGAGAGAGAATCCCTGTCCGTATAAATAAGGGTTCAACTTCTTCAGTGCCCAGACTAGGGCTAAACAGTACTTCAAAATATCATCGGCTTCTTTATGAGTTTTTTGTACCTGCCTTTATAGGTATCCACAATCCCTTCATACTGACATAGGGTGCCCTTGAGTTGCTGCACCTCACTATGAGCCAGCGTCAGCTTCTCCTCCAGTGTCGCTAAGTTTGTCTTTAATGTTTCATGTTCCACTCTCAAGCTGGTGTTCTCTGCAGTCTGTCGGTGCAGCTTGTCTAGCAGAGATTCCCATTCTAAACGTGCTTTTTCCTCTGTGCTCCTCTTCTCTCCCGCTAGCACTGTTACGTGATTGTTTAACGTGACCATTTTATTCTCTACTTGACTCTTCTCCTTCATCAGCGCATTGTAACGGGACTTCCACGTATCAATGGCGGATAGAGATTTACAGAGCTCAGCGTCCTAGGGCTTAGCAGCAGGTGGGTCAGTCTCTGCTGCATGGATCTGGGCACGGGTAGTCACAGGGTTAACATAGGAGCGTAGGCAGAAACAAGGGGGGGGGCAAATTATTTCCAAGGAGAACATCAGCTGGTAAGTCCTTCATGACCCCCACATTCACAGGTCTAGCGCCCACTCCCCAATCCAAATGTACCTGGGCAAAAGGTAGGCAGAACACAGCGCCCCCTACCCTCACAGCTACAGTGTCTCCAGTGTGCTGTTTCTCAGACACCAAGTTCTTTTGAAGCAAGGTCATGGTAGCACCAGTATCCCATAGACCACTGACCTCCTTCCCATTCACTTTAACCAGTTGCCGGTTATTCCGGTGGGCAGCTTGCACGAGGTCTGCTTCATGTAGGATGCCCCAGCATTCTTGCTCCTCTATGTAGTGGGACGCAGGCTGAGGGTTACATGGGATTCTGCCGGCGGGTCTTCTCCAGGACTGTGCTTGGTTCGCTGCGTTTAGGGGACACTCTGTTCTTTTGTGCCCTAGTTGCTTACATCCAAAGCATAGAATAGGTTGTGAGTAGCCCCACAAATTGAACCAGGCTCTCTGAGGGTAGTTTGTGGCCGGAGGCCGTGTGGTATAGCGGTGTGCCGGGGGTTGGTAACTGGCAGCTGCTGGGGTGACTGGGGGTCTGTACTCCACTCTAGCAGGGGGCTTAGTGGTAGCAGTGTCCAGTTTGCGGGCATCCGTATACTTATCTGCCAGGCGAGCAGCTTCATGCAGGGTGGAGGGTTTATGGTCCCGAACCCACTCTCTAACTCCTGCTGATAACTTGTCAAAGCAATGTTCCAACAGGAATAGCTGCAGCACCTCTTCCCCAGATACAGCTTGGCACCCCGCCATCCAGTAAGATGCTGTGCGGTGCACCTTATATGCCCACTCAACGTAGGAATCACCAGCTAATTTAACAGTGTCTCTGAACCGCCTCCGGTATGCCTCCGGTGTAACCGCATACCTGGAGAGCAGAGCCTCTTTTACAGTATTATAATCCCCGACTTCCTCATCTAGAATGGCCCGAAAAGCCTCTCTGGCCCGGCCGGATAATTTTCCGGATAATATCGTGACCCAGTCCTCTGCGGGTACCTGGTGTAGTGCACATTGCCTCTCAAAATCCACAAGGTACCCATCAATCTCTCCTTCTGTTTCCAGGACGTTTTTAAAAGCTGCAAAATTTACTTTTCCCTTTTCCACTGGGGTTGCTGTGACTTGGGCTGCTACATCGCCGCTTTGGCGAAGTAGGTTGGCCTCCACAGCTGCTATGACCCGGTCGATAATTTCCACAGATGGGTTGGGGCCATAATGTGCCAGTCTTATTTTAACCGCCCGATCAAAGCTTGCTTCTACGGGGGTTCTGTCTGATATGCTGGGCCCATTGGTTCTTTCGGTCCCTGGTACTCCTTCCATCTTAATCAGTATTGTAATAATCCCCCTCTTACTGAGGTTACTGGCTTGTGTAGTTGCTCTTCTGGGCGATAAGGATCATCCTGTCGCTTGCCACCAATTGTTACAGTATATCCCGGATACCGAGGGTTAATACCTGATGAAAGATGTCCTGAATATGGGATCAGCAACTCACAACCCAGCTAATTCCCCCCTCAAATATGAGACCAGGCTCCACATTGAAGGTAAAAACAGAATGCACTTTATTGAGGGCTATATGCCCAGTATTTATGCAGGTCTGAGACCAGATGGGGGGTTGGCAGTATTGTACATTAGATAGAGGGAAGACGCCCTTTTTCGTGATACAATAGAATTACATTACTTAAGCAGATAAACAATTTAAACACAAGAAAACAATGCAGTCCTTCTTATCACCTAGCAGTGAATGCTTATCACATAAACTTAATTACAGTACACAATAGCTGCTGCCAGGACCTGTCTTTTAGAAAATAGTTTCTCAAAGCTGAACCAAGTTAACCCTTCCAGTACTTACAGAGGGGTCTGTCACACTATTTAAGCTAAATACTTACCTATAAAATAAACCCTAAGATAGCTACAATATAACTAATAGTTACATTGTAGCTAGCTTAGGGTTTATTTTTATTTTACAGGCAACTTTGTTAGTAACTATTTAATAACTACCTAGTTAAAATAAAGACAAATTTACCTGTAAAATAAAACCTAACCTAAGTTACAATTACACCTAACACTACACTATAATTAAATTAATTCCCTAAACTAACTACAATTAAATACAATTAAATACAATTATCTAAATTACGAAAAAAACACACTAAATTACAGAAAATAATAAAATAATAAAAAAAATTAAACTAATTACACCTTATCTAATCCCCCTAATAAAATAAAAAAGCCCCACAAAATAATAAAAATCCCTACCCTACCTTAAATTACAAATAGCCCTTAAAAGGGCTTTTTGCGGGGCATTGCCCTAAAGTAATCAGCTCTTTTACCTGTAAAAAAATACAATACCCCCCCACATTACAACCCACCACCCACACACCCAACCCTACTCTAAAACCCACACAATCTCCCCTTAATAAAACCTAACACTAACCCCCTGAAGATCACCCTACCTTGAGACTTCTTTACCCAACCGGGCAGAAGTAGTCCTCCAGACAGACAGAAGTTTTCATCCAGGCGGAATCTTCTATCTTCATCCATCCGGCGCGGAGCGGGTCCATCTTCAAGACATCCGACATGGAGCATCCTCTGGCTACTGGAACAATGACGGGTCCTTTAAATGACGTCATCCAAGATGGCGTCCCTTGAATTCCGATTGGCTGATAGAATTCTATCAGCCAATTGAAATTAAGGTAGAAAAAATCCTATTGGCTGAAGCAATCAGCCAATAGGATTGAAGTTAAATCCTATTGGCTGATTGGAACAGCCAATAGAATGCAAGCTCAATCCTATTGGCTGATTGCATCAGCCAATATGATTTTTTCTACCTTAATTCTGATTGGCTGATAGAATTCTATAAGCCAATCAGAATTCAAGGGACGCCATCTCGGATGACGTCATTTAAAGGACCCATCATTGTTCCAGTAGCCGTCGGATGAAGAGGATGCTCTGCGTCGGATGTCTTGAAGATGGATCCGCTCCACGCCGGATGGATGAAGATAGAAGATGCTGCCTGGATGAAAACTTCTGCCAGTCTGGAGGACCTCTTCTGCCCGGCTTCGATGAAGACTTCTGCCCATCTGGAGGACCACTTCTGCCCGGTTGGGTGAAGACATCTCAAGGTAGGTTGATCTTCAGGGGGTTAGTGTTAGGTTTTATTAAGGGGGGTTTAGGTGGGTTTTAGAGTAGGCTTGGGTGTGTGGGTGGTGGGTTGTAATGTTGAGGGGTATTTTTTTTTTTTACAGGTAAAAGAGCTTACTTTGGGGCAATGCCCTTTTTAAGGGCTATTTGTAATTTAGTGTAGGGTAGGGATTTTTATTATTTTGGGGGGCTTTTTTATTTTATTAGGGGGATTAGATTAGGTGTAATTAGTTTTAAAAAATTGTAATTATTTTATTATTTTCTGTAATTTAGTGGGGTTTTTCGTACTTTAGATAATTGTATTTAATTGCAGTTAGCTTAGGGAATTAATTTAATTATAGTGTAGTGTTAGGTGTAATTGTAACTTAGGTTAGGTTTTATTTTACAGGTACTTTTGTATTTATTTTAACTAGGTAGTTATTAACTATTTAATAACTATTCTACCTAGATAAAATAAATACAAACTTGCCTGTAAAATAAAAATAAAGCCTAAGCTAGCTGCAATGTAACTATTAGTTATATTGTAGCTATATTAGGGTTTATTTTATAGGTAAGTATTTAGTTTTAAATAGGAATAATTTATTTAATTGTAGTAATTTTATTTAGAGGTATTTAAATTATATTTAAGTTAGGGGGGTTATGGTTAGACTTAGGTTTAGGGGTTAAGAACTTTAATAAAGTGGCTGCGACGTTGTGGGCGGCAGATTAGGGGTTAATAATTGTAGTTAGGTTGCGGCGACGTTGTGAGTGGCAGATTAGGAGTTAATAATTGTAGTTAGGTTGCGGCGACGTTGTGGGTGGCAGATTAGGCGTTAATAATTGTAGTAAGGTTGCCGCGACTTTGTGGGCAGCAGATTAGGGGTTAATAAAATTTAACTAGTGTTTTTGAGGCGGGAGTGCGTCGGTTTAGGGGTTAATATATTTGTTATAGTGGCGATGATGTCAGGTTCGGCAGATTAGGGGTTAAAAATTTTATTTTAGTGTTTGCGATGTGGGGGGTCTCGGTTTAGGGGTTAATAGGTAGTTTATGGGTGTTAGTGTACTTTTTAGCACTTTAGTTAAGAGTTATATGTTACGGCGTTAGCCCATAAAACTCTTAACTACTGACTTTTAAATGCGAGTCTTGACAAGAGAGGCTGTACCGCTCACTTTTTCCAAGACTCGTAAAACCGGCGTTAGGAAAATCCC
This sequence comes from Bombina bombina, assembly GCF_027579735.1. Classification (NCBI taxonomy): domain Eukaryota; kingdom Metazoa; phylum Chordata; class Amphibia; order Anura; family Bombinatoridae; genus Bombina; species Bombina bombina. The sequence continues at coordinate 349,987,172 of NC_069506.1, read as the reverse complement.
ATTGAAAATATGGGATACGCAATTGACGTAAGTGGATTTGCTGTATGTTCGAGTCGCGGAAAAAAGTGAGCGGTACACCTGTACCTGCCAGACTCGTAATACCAGCGGTAGTGAAAAAGCAGCGTTAGGACCTCTTAACGCTGCTTTTTTACCCTAACACAAAACTCGTAATATAGGTGTTATTCTTGCATCTGGCAAGACCAGCAGTGCAGTGAGAGCTCAGGAGGCGCACAGGTCTGCATAGTGATGTCACAAACATAAAATTTTGCGTTCGCGAACCGCAAACGCGAACTTCTGCAAAAGTTCGCGAACGGGCGAACCGGGCGAACCACCATTGACTTCAATAGGCAGGTGAATTTTAAAACCCACAGGGACTCTTTCTGGCCACAATAGTGATGGAAAAGTTGTTTCAAGGGGACTAACACCTGGACTGTGGCATGCCGGAGGGGGATCCATGGCAAAACTCCCACGGAAAATTACATAGTTGATGCAGAGTCTGGTTTTAATCCATAAAGGGCATAAATCACCTAACATTCCTAAATTATTTGGAATAACGTGCTTTAAAACATCAGGGATGATGTTGTATCGATCAGGTAGTGTAAGGGTTACGCCCGCTTCACAGTGACAGACCAAACTCCCTGTTTAACGCACCGCAAACAACCGCAAACAGTCCATTTGCACAACCGCAAACTCGACATTTGCACAAGGTTGGATACCAAGCTAGCCATTTCCCGTTCCTTGTCCTCACTGATGTCATTAAAGGTCTCTTCCTACACCCAGCCACGTACAACACTAAGGGTCCCCGAAAGGTGACAACAAGCCCCCTGGGACGCCTGCTGTGTTTGGTCGTCCACCTCCTCAAAGCCACCTTCCTCCTCTGACTCTTTTTCTTCAGACTCCTCTCTCTGCATTGCCTCTCTCTGCATTATTATAAGGTGTGTTAAGTAGTACTATTCCTATCATTTTATTCCCTGTTACGTCCCCTATCAGGGGACGTGTAAATGGCATGGATTTTAGGAACCGGGAGATGGAAAAAGATGCTTGGTCAGTCCTCCTACTTCAAATTTGGGGCACTGCGTGTGCAATCTACTGTACCACCAGATATGAGTGGTGTGTTAAGTAGTACTATTCTTATCAGTTTAATCCCTGTTACATCCCCTATCAGGGGACGTGTATATGGCATGGATTTTAGGAACCGGGAGATGGAAAAAGATGCTTGGTCGGTCCTCCTACTTCAAATTTGGGGCACTGCGCGTGTAATCTACTGTGCCACCAGATATGAGTGGTGTGTTAAGAAGTACTATTCTGATCAGTTTAATCCCTGTTACGTCCCCTATCAAGGGACGTGTATATGGCATGGATTTTAGGAACTGGGAGATGGAAAAAGATGCTTGGTCGGTTCTCCTACTTCAAATTTGGGGCACTGTGCGTGCAATCTACTATGCCATCAGATATGAGTGGTGTGTTAAGTACTATTATTCTTATCAATTTAATCCCTGTTACGTCCCCTATCAGGGGACGTGTATATGGCATGGCTTTTAGGAACCGGGAGATGGAAAAAGATGCTTGGTCGGTCCTCCTACTTCAAATTTGGGGCACTGTGCGTGCAATCTACTGTGCCACCAGATATGAGTGGTGTGTTAAGAAGTACTATTCCTATCAGTTTAATCCCTGTTATGTGCCTTTTTTATTGGTTTGGTTTTTGAAGCTACAGTGCTGCACCAGAGGCCAGAAAAATTAGGCATGTACACATGCCTGAAAAATTAGGTTTTGTTGCAGCCGCTGCTGTAGCAGCGGCCAGAAAAATTGATGTTTGTTTCCCAGGCAGAAAGTGCCCTGGGATTAGGAGGATTACTTTCACCTCTTCCCCTGTTAGATTCCCGTTGTGCTGTGACATCACCCTTATATGCTGTGTAAAGCATACTTTTTAATTTCTTTTGGAACTGCTGCATCCTTTCCGACTTGCTGTAATTCGGTAACATTTCAGGCACTTTCTGCTTATACCAGGGGTCTAGTAGCGTGGACACCCAGTACAGGTCATTCTCCTTCAGCTTTTTTATACGAGGGTCCCTCAACAGGCACGACAGCATGAAAGACCCCATTTGCACAAGATTGGATGCCGAGCTACTCATGTCCCGTTCCTCATCCTCAGTGATCTCACTGAAGGTATCTTCTTCCCCCCAGCCATGTACAACACCACGGGTACCAGATAGGTGACAACAAGCACCCTGGGATGCCTGTTGTGGTTGGTCTTCCTCCTCCTCCTCCTCAAAGCCACATTCCTCCTCTGACTCCTCTTCCTCACAATCCTCTTCCAGCGTTGCCACAGGTCCAGCAAGCAATGCTGATAAGGCTGTATCTGGTGGTGATGGTGACCACAACTCTTCCTCTTCACGCTCATCTACGGCCTGATCCAGCACTCTTCGCAGGGCACGCTCCAGGAAGAAAACAAATGGTATGATGTCGCTGATGGTGCCTTCGGTGCGACTGACTAGGTTTGTCACCTCCTCAAAAGGACGCATGAGCCTACAGGCATTGCGCATGAGTGCCCAGTAACGTGGCAAAAAATTCCCAGCTCCGCAGAGGCTGTCCTAGCACCCCGGTCATACAAATAGTCGTTAACGGCTTTTTCTTGTTGGATCAGGCGGTCGAACATTAGGAATGTTGAATTCCAACGTGTCGGCTGTCGCAAATCAAGTGCCTTACTGGCATGTTGTTTCACCGCTGGATATCTGAAAAGTGCGCCATGGCCATGTAGGAATGCCTGAAATGGCCACACACCTACCTGGCCTGCTTCAGGACATACTGTAAGCCTGGGTACTTATGCACAAAGCCTTGTACGATCAGATTACATACATGTGCCATGCACGGCACATGTATCAATTTGCCAAAATTCAATGCCGCCACCAAATTTCTTCCGTTGTCAGAAACCACTTTGCCGATCTCCAGTTGGTGCGGAATCAGCCACTGATCCACCTGTGCGTTCAGGGTGGACAGGAGTGCTGGTCAGGTGTGACTCTCTTCTTTCAGGCAAGTCAACCCCAAGACGGCGTGACACTGCTGTATCCGGTATGTGGAATAGTACCTGGGGAGCTGGGTGGGTGCCGTTGATGTGGAGCAAGATGCAGCAGCAGAAGAGGACTCAGCCGAGGAGGTTATGGAAGAGGATGGAGTAGGAGGAGTAGAGGAGGTGGCAGCAGGCCTGCCTGCAAGTCATGGCGGTTTCACCAACTCCTCTGCAGAGCCACGCATTCCATGCTTGGCAGCCATCAGCAGGTTTACCCAATGCACAGTGTAGGTGATATGCCTGCCCTGACCATGCTTTGCAGACCAGGTATCAGTGGTCAGATGGATCCTTGCCCCAACACTGTGTGCCAGACATGACATTACTTATTTTTGCACAATCGAGTACAGGTTGGGGATTGCCTTTTGTGCAAAGAAATTTCGACTGGGTACCTTCCACTGCGTTGTCCCAATAGCTACACATTTTTTGAATGCCTCAGACTCCATCAGCTTGTATGATAAAAGCTGGCGGGCTAAGCGTTCAGAGAAGCCAGCTGTCAGACGCCGGGCAAGGGGGTGACTTTGTGACATTGTTTTCTTACGCTCAAACATGTCCTTGACAGACACCTGACTGTGGGCTGATGAGCAGGAACTGCTCAAGGTTAGAGACGGAGTGGCGGGTGGTTGAGATGGGGCAAGGAGAGCAGTGGTTGATGTGGCTGAAGATGCTGGACCAGGAGGAGGATGGTGGCTTTGAGTTTGTGTGCTGCTTGTACTCATGTGTTGATCCCATAGGCGTTTGTGATGTGCGATCATGTGCCTTCGCAAAGCAGTTGTACCTAGGTGGATGTTGGACTTCCCACGACTCATTTTTTTTTGGCACAGGTTGCAAATGGCATCGCTGTTGTCAGAGGCAGACACACAAAAAAAATGCCACACTGCTGAGCTCTGCGATGACGGCATTCTGGTGGTGGCAACAGCATGTGTTGATTGGCGTGCTATCTGGCTGACCCCGGGTGCCAATGCATGCTGCCTCACTGTGCCACTAGCACCTTGCAATGACCTACCCCTGCTTCCAACTTGTCTCCTCCTCCTCTCTGTCTCCCCATCTGAACTTTCCCCCTGTTCTTCTTCTCTTCTAGCGGGCACCCACGGGACATCCACGGACGCATCATCATCATCAACCACTTCACTTGTATCTGACAAATCAACAAAGGAAGCAGCAGTGGGTACAACATCATCATCATCACACCGTACGTCCATGTCTGTAATGCTGCCTGACTGAGACATATCACTGTTATCTACATCCTCTCTCAATGATGGTTGCGCATCACTCATTTCTTCAAACTGATGTGTAAATAACTCCTCTGACAGATCAAGTGAAGCGGCTGTGGTGCTAGTGTTGGTGGCGGCGGCAGGCGGGCGAGTGGTAACTTGAGAGGTGCCCGAAGCTAAGCTGGAAGAGGATGGTGCATCAAGGTTCCGAGCGGAAGCTGTAGAAGTTTGGGTGTCCTGTGTTAGCTTTCAACTATGTCCTCAGAACTTTTTGAGTTCATGGTACGTGGCCTCTGAACACTGATCACGATGGCACCTGCGGGGTGGCCTGTCTCTGTCTGTCATTTTTTTTTAAATGTACACTTACACTACTATTAAACAAGATATGAGTGGTGGTACTGGGCAAGTGGGCACAGTATACGCTGTGAGTCTGACACAAAAAAGCAGTACGTAGAGAAAAGGAAATTATAGGCGCTAAAGGACTGTACCCAGCTTAACTTAGTGAATTCCCCTCCAAGAATACAATGTGGCAAAAGTAATGTGAAAAATAAAGTTAAGCGCTCGAAGCACGGGTGTGTCTAAGTGATGTGTAGTTAAACGTAAAATAAAGTGTCCAGTCTGCAATCAATAAAATGATGTTATATATGTAGTGTTTAGAAGTATAGATACATATAAAATAAGCATAAAAAACGATATGAAAAGTACTTGCGCTTTATCGAAAAGAGTAACGATGTCCCAAGATATTAGCTTGCCAACTGGCAAGAAAGTATCTGTTCAGTTGCAGGCCTTAATTGCCTGGTTTGTGTGGTTGGCGTTACTGGTGGAAAGAAAAGAGCGCCTATTTATGTAGAGATGATGTGACGTCACGTTACCGTGGTAACCCCTATTCCTAAATCTGTAAGGAAGTCCTGGGGGATTAGAAGATAGTCTTTGCGCTCACAAAAATTGATAGCTTGGTTGTCGTTAGGAACGACTAGCAGGATCTTGAAATGTAGAAGTTGGTCTTTGCGGTCGCTAGTGGCCACTGGGTTATCCTTTGTTGAAGGACTTGGCGGTCGCAAATAGCGACTAAAACAAACATATGGATCCTTCCAGTTGAATATTAAGTGGTCGTTAGTAACGACTAGAGGATAATTGGATGTGTGAGAAGATCTTTGCGGTCGCTGGTAGCGACTGGGTTATCATTTGTTGAAGGACTTGGCGGTCGCAAGTAGCGACTGAGAAATTCTTTAGTTGAAGGTCAGGTGGTCGTTAGGAACGACTAGCAGGATCTTGAAATGTAGAAGTTGGTCTTTGCGGTCGCTAGTGACGACTGGGTTATCCTTTGTTAAAGGACTTGGCGGTCGCAAATAGTGACTAGAACAAACTTAAGGATCCTTCCAGTTGAAGATTAGGTGGTCGTTAGTAACGACTAGAGGATCCTAGGATGTGAAAGACGGTCTTTTCCGTCGCTAGTAGCGACTGGGTTATCCTTTGTTCAAGAACTTGGCGGTTGCAAGTAGCGACTAAGAAATTCTTTGGAGACGGTCAGTTGTGTGGTTGCTAGTAGCCACTAGGAGTTTCTTTTGTAGATAAGTTGGTGCCAAACGGCACAGCAGTTGGTAAAGTTAGTTGTCAGTTGGTGCCAACATGCACATAGAGATTCAAATAGAAAGTCCTTTGAAGCATAAAATTGATAACAAATAACAACAAAGATAGATTAAAATGAATAGCAGAAAGCACAGTGTCAGGTCAACGCGTTTCGCCCTTAGGCTTTATCAAGACATGTTAGTCTGTGCTGCTATGAGAAAATTTAAATGCCTTCAGTTAATCTGATTGGCTGTCTCAGACAATTAATTAAAGGTGGAATGTGTGAGCAGGGTGTTGGGATATTTAAGGTGGAATTCTTGTTCAGTAGGTGATAAATTACTTCTTATTCATGGTGATGTTATAATATAACCAGAATTATCCTATAGTGGAGATAAAGAGAATGAGGAATGTAATCTAAATTATTGTATGATACTAAGGTGTTATATAAAAGAATATATCATAGATTTTATATATAAAAAAAAATGTTTTGTTTAAAAAATCTAGGAGGAAGTCCATATATGTGGATAGGGATGGATTAGACAAGTTATACATTATACTAAATCAATGTATGCAAGGAAGAGAAAAAGTAGTACCAGTGGTAGACTATAGGAAAGGGGAAATATCCAACTCTGAGTTAAGCCCTCTTGGATGTAGGGTGTCCATATCATAGATCAATTTTGCTTCTAGTTTTAGGAGTTGTTTTTCCAGATTACCCCCCCTCTAATTAAGTTTAACTTTAGCTAGGCCCCAGAATCTGAAATGTTTCAGATTATTCTGGTGGCTTTCTCTGAAATATGAGTATAGATGTGTGTCGAGATTCCCTCTGTCTATACATGAAAGGTGTTCTCCGATCCTTTCACGGAGGGTCCTGGTAGTTTCTCATATGTAATATTTTTTACAAGAACACTCAATGATGTAAATAACCCCTTTATCTTGGCATCTTATTGTTTCTCCAATTTTAAACTTAAAATTATTCACTTCTATTTCTTTTAATTTAGAGCTATATTTACAAGAGCGACATCCAATTATTTTTGGGTATACAGATACTTTATCTCCGATTATTGGGTCCGACTTTTTGATTAGACTGTTGTTTTGTCATCAAAATTTGTTGCATGTTTGTCAGTCTTATATTTTAGGAGGATTTTGCGATCTATTTTATCTACATCTTCCTTAGCTGAATTGATAATTCTTTCATCGTAACCTCTTTCCCTGAATTTATTGTCTAGAATTAATATTTGTCTTTCATAATCTGTGTGTCTGGAGCAGTTTCTTTTGATTCTAAGATATTGCCCTTTAGGTATATTATTTTTCCACCTTTCCAAGTGGCAGCTTTTATAATGTACAAAATGATTGGCGTCTACCTTCTTAAAGTGTGTCGACGTAATGATTTGATCGTTTATTACTTCAATTTCTAAATCAAGAAAGATTGCTTTGTTTTTACTATATGTGTATGTGAAATTGATGTTCCTGTCATTCTTTTTTTTTTTTTTTTTTTTTCTGTTTAATAAAGTTTTATTGAGTAATAATAAACATAGTACAGAATATCATACCACACATAGACAAATGTGACAAGTAAGTTCAAGGGGGGAAGGGGGGATAAGGGGCAAACACAGAGATATCTTTTGCTAGAGAGTGAGAGGAATGGTCAAGTCTGTTGCCCAATACTTAGTCTGTTCACTTAAATGTCCATTTGTGTTCAGAATATGCTTACTGAGCAGGTGGGTAATCGTACAACACTTTTATGAGAAATCATCATAAGTTTTGCAAAATTCAAACTCAAAAACTGTTGAACCATCATTCCAGATATTGTAATGAAGGGGGGAGGGGAAGGAAAGGGGGGGGGACACGAAGGGAGGGGGGGGGGAGAGGGCCAGCCCGGGTGTGTGGAGTAGGTTAGGTAATGTTCATGTTGTTTTGCCTTCTAAGGTGGCCCTATGGGGGCATGTAATAATGTTTGCCAGTAGAACTGGATGTTATGATATAGGGGCAGACAACCACTCTTAAAATAAGAGTATTCTTCCACAGAGAGGATTTCAGAAGTGTTAAGTAGCCACTCCTGAACAGTGGGCACACCTGTGGACTTCCACTTTCGGGCGATGAGTAATCTGGCACTATTAAGGCAGGTTTGTAGAAGTTTCCATCTAATTTTACACATTTTGCCCGGGTTGTAGCTAAAAAGAGCTGTGAGAGGTGATAGATTAAATTGGTCCCCCAAAACTATTATGCCCTCCCAGTAGGGAAGCAGCTTCGGACATTGCCACCAAATATGGGCCATCGTGCCAGGAGACCCACATCCCCTCCAGCAAGTCGTGTTGGAGCTAGGATAAATATGCTTAAGCCTAACTGGTGTAAGGTACCACCGGTACAGAATTTTGTGGTTCATCTCCAGTATCCTGGGAGATGATGAGGGCTTGGAGGAGTGGTAAAAAATATTTTCCCACTGCTCTTTGGAAATAGGGAGGTCTAATTCAGTCTGCCAATGTGAGTCGTATGACGAGGGTGGTAGTGTAAGGGACATGTCCATCAGTTTTTTAACCATCGATAGGGACCCCTTAGGGACCTCTCCTTCAAGGCAGAAACGTTCAAAACGTGTCATTTCTCTCAGGAGGTCTTGTTTGTGGGGTGAGGTTCTCAGTAAGTGGGTCCCGACAGTGTCTGATAGTTGTGTTCTTGGTTTCAGGGCCCCTCTGTTAGTCAGGCACGCAAATGGGATTGTTTGAGTTGTGCCTATATGGCCTGGTGTCTGTGGAACTATCCCGCCACTAAATTCTGCATTTATCGGTATTGGGGACATAGGCGAGGTAAACGATGATATCCCTTTAACCTTGGTTCTAACTAAGTCCCATGTACGGAAGATGTGGGAGTATAACAGTGAAGTCCTGACGTGTACGGGTCTGCATTTGTGTGAGATCCAACAAAGTGGGCCTATGGTAGGTGTTCCCAGGAGAAAGGAGTCTATGGTGGTCCATGCCTTAGTGGAGGAACGGTCATGCCATTCCCACACTCTCTGTAGTGTTACTGCGCTATAAAATTGAGAGATCAAAGGTACTCCCAATCCTCCCCCTCCTAGTGGTTTTACTAAAACTCTTTTGCTTATCCGGGGTTTAACATTCCCCCATATGAAGGAGTTTATGAAAGCCTGGAGTTGATTCAAGTATGTAGCCGGCAAGTGAACTGGAGCAGCTTGTAGGATGTATAGGATCTGAGGGAGGGTAGTCATCTTAACCGACTGGATCCTGCCCCACCAGGAGATGGGGCGAGCTTGCCAGGAGTCAAAGTCTTTCCTGATCTTATGTAGGATAGGTAGGTAATTGTATTTAAATATTTTATTGATAGATGGGGCTATGTGTATTCCTAAGTATTTAATTTTATCATGTAGAAGTCTGTACTGGCAATGTGTCTTAAGGGCATCAAAGTCACCCCACCTCATATTGAGGTTAAGAATTTCCGACTTTTGTGAATTGATCAGGAAGTTTGAATGGTCACCAAACCTATCAAACTCCTCTAACAGGTGTGGCAGAGATCTGTGTGGGTGGGTTAGCAGGGTTAGGACATTATCTGCATAAAGGGTGAGTTTATATGTATTTGGGCCTAATTCTACTCCAGTTATGTCTGGGTTATTCCTGATGTGTGATGCAAGTACTTCAATTGAAATGGCGAATAGCAGAGGAGACAGAGGGCACCCCTGTCTCGTGCCGTTTTGTATATTAAAACTATCAGACATAGTCCCGTTTGTGCGAACCCTAGCTGTGGGGCAGGAATATAAGCTAAATATCCTTTGAATCATGACAGAGCCAAAACCAAAGGCCCCAAGACACTGTCTCAGAAAGTTCCAGTCCAGCCGGTCAAACGCTTTTTCAGCATCTGTAGAGATAAGGATAGATGGTACGTTCGACCGGCTGGACTGTTTGATCAAGTGCAGAACCCTAATGGTATTATCTCGGGCCTCTCTCCTTGGTATGAAGCCCGATTGATCGACATGTATGATTTGAGGGAGTATTCTGTTGACTCGGGCAGCAAGGATCTTAGCATAAATTTTCAAATCAGAGTTTAATAAGGAGATTGGTCTGTAGTTGCCCACTAATGTGGGGTCTTTGTCAGGTTTAGCTATGACAGAGATATGTTCTTCAAGGGAACCCCTAGACCATTTAGCACCATTATCTATAGAATGAAATAGGGACGTGAGATGTGGGATTAACAAATTCTTAAACTGCTTATAATACATGTTGCTGAAGCCATCAGGACCAGGGCTCTTGTGGGAAGGAAGAGATTTAATAGCGTCTGCCACTTCTTGAGATGAGATAGGGCTGTCTAAGGCTTCGGAGATTTCTTTAGGTATAGTAGGGAGTGAGGCCTCCGCAATGTATTTTTCTGTTGCGAGTGGGGTGCTTGCTGCGCGTGGGGTAGATAAGTTATACAGTGTACTATAATACTTTTTAAATTTGTCAGCTATTGAGAGGCTACCCACTACAGAGCTCCCAGAATCATCTAGTATTTTATGGATGTAAGAGTGGAGTTTACGCTCTTTAAGGGTTCTAGCTAACAACGGGCCTATTTTATTAGATCTAGCTAAGTGTAATTTCCTAAGGTATAGGGCTCTGGTTTGTGCTTCTGCATATAGCAATTGGTTGAGTTAATTTCTGCGATGTCTAAGCTGGCTAGATAGTGCTACATCTCGGGGGGCCTCCTGGTGACGCCTCTCTAGGGTGTAAATGGACCTAAGGATACTATTATGTCGGGTCCTATACTGCTTCTTTTTCCCCGCTTTATATTTAATGAACTCGCCTCTCAGCACCGACTTATGAGCCTCCCACAGAGTGTGGGGAGAGATGTCATCTATATTGTTAAGCCTGAAGTACTCTGCAATAGTCTCCGCCAACCTCCTAGTCATGGCATTGTCTTCATATATGGAGATATCGGGGCATTTAACCATTTTAAGCTTAAGGAGACCATGGCATGGTCAGACCAAGTTGTTGGGATAATGTCCACCTCCTTGACTGAGTCATAAAGAAGTTGGTCTGTGAAGATATAGTCAATTCGGGAGTGATTTCTATGGGGATTGGAGTAGAAGGTAAAGGAGCGTTGAGAGGGATGCCGCATTCGCCATGCATCAATCAATGCTAGCTGATGAATTTGGGATGTCGTGTCTGATAGGGTCTTGGGGGAAACGCTGCTTCGGCCCGAGGAGCAGTCCAATGTAGGGTCCAGTGCTATATTACAGTCCCCTGCCAAAATCAACGGTCCAGTCTGGTTAAGGAGGAGATGTCGCTTTAAGGTCCTAAAGAATTTGGTGTGCTTGGTGTTGGGAGCGTAAATATTAGCTAACGTGAGTGGTCTGTTGTGGAAAAGTCCTGCAACTATAAGCCATCTGCCTCCTGGATCTACCTCAACTTTGTTTAGTTGGAAAGGGACATGTCTGCTGATCAGAATCCCCACTCCCCCCACTTTTCTTATGTTATGGGCAAAGAAACCCGTTGGGTAATCCTTGCTTGCTAGCGTAGGAGGTGAGTCCTTGGGGAAGTGAATATCCTGCACAAAAACGATATCTTCCTTTGACTGTTTAAACCATGCTAGTGCAACAGAACGTTTGGTTGGGGAGTTCAGGCCATTAGTATTCTGTGTGACTATAGTTAACAAACGGGTTGCCATAGGATAATATGTATGGTTGAAGCAATGTTGTAGGTCTGAAGGGTGGAATTATGTGCTGCAGTAGTGTTTGCTAACAGCAAATAGGAATTATGGCTTACCTGACTTGCTGAATCCTCAATACTACTAAGAACCCGGGCTGACCACAAGGAATGTAGGGTTGGGAAGGGGGAGGGTAGAGAAAAATATGAAACAATGACCATTCTGGAATGAAGAGAAACACATGTAAACAATACAACAATAAACAGGGTAAAACATAAAAGGAAAAACAATTTAAGGAAAACGATACTCATAAGTTTCTCCTAGGAGAAATTCCTAAAGGAGGAAAAAAGTGATTGCTACAGCTCTTGGTAGCAGGTTGGTTAACTGATATGTATTCAAACAGGAAAAGTTTTAATTAGACATACATATCTAACATACTACTCATCTATGAACCAAAGGTTTTAAAACATTTTTAGCTGCATGCAAAATGGACCATCTTGACGATGATCAGAAAGTACTCTAAACCACGGTTCATGATAGGAGGGACAACTGGTTAGAAGCTTATAGTTGATTATTGTCCCAATTCAAATAGAGCATAGGATGTTACAGCGTTCATGGAGGGCTAAAGGAGTGTAACACAAGGGAGGCTCCATGGGCTATGGTAGCAGGGAGAGTGCCAGGGGGGGCAGGGGCTACCGATTTTTGCAAATAGAATGGGCTAGGTTACAGAATCAAGTGTCTCTGTCCTGTTCCGGTGACAAGTTTTTGTTTGCTGTTTTATTTCTTTTATAGCGAGAGACTCTGCTCCATTCTTGACGTTGGGGTCTCTGTTCCAGTGGTTCATGGCTAGAATCTCTAATTGTTGGTAGTTCTGGGGGTTTGATTCCCAGCTGGGTGCAGAAGGTGTCCAGATCTTCCTGGGATCTGTAAGTTATTGTAGCATTGTCCTTTATGACTTTTAAACAAAAGGGGAATCCCCAACGATAGGGGATCTTCAATTCCCTTAAGTGCGTTGTAAGTGGCCTAATTTCTCTTCTTTTGGTTAATGTCATTTGGCTGAGGTCTGCGAAAAATTGGAGGGCATGGCCCTCAAATGTAATGGGGGCTTGCTTCCTGGCCGCAGATAAGATACTTTCTATTTCTTTGAAGCTTGTAAATTTGAGGATGATGTCTTGTGGCGGCGCTGAGTCTTTAGTTGGCGGCCGAAGGGCTCAATGGAATCTATCCAGTTGGTATTCAGCAGGGGTTCCGCTGTGGTTGTCCCCTCTCATTAATTCATTAAACAGCTTTTGAAGAAAGGGCAGCAAGTCCGCATATTTAATGGATTCTGGTACGCCACGAATCCTAATATTTTGGCATCTGCCTCTGTTATCCAGATCCTCGACTTGATCCTGTAGTTCTTGAATGAGGGTATAGTTTTGGGTGGAATGACGGATCTGCTGATCTAAGATTCTATCAGTGTGTTCCACTTCCTCTTCAAGATTCATAATCCTGTTGCCAATCTCAGTTATTTCTTTTTTGACTTCAGAAAGACTTGACTTTATCATAGAGCTTACTTGCGAAATAAAACTAGTAAAATCTTCCTTTGAGGGGAGTGACATAATGTCTGCTTTTGTGAGAGTGGTATCCCTTTCAGTTTGGCTTTCAGTAGTGTTTAAAGTGTTCACTGTGTCATGTAAAAGAGGGGGAGATTGTGGTGCAGAGCCTTCCATATTTTTAAAGAAGGAGTGTACTTTTGGTGGTGCTGGGTTAGGCCCTTTACCGGATTTATCAACTCTGAGCCCTTTTTTTGATGCCATGAGGGGAGAATGCAATAAGAAAGAGGGCGCTGAATGTAACAAAGTGCAGCCTTTCAAAACAGTTGAACTGCAGGTTTCAGATGGCTCCGGTCACTCTTTAGCAGATTCAGGTGCAAATATTTTAGATTTAAGGGTTGGATGGCATATATTCTGTTTCTCCGCTGCAGCCTCTCTTTGCAACATTAAAGATGGCGCTTAGTGTGATAAAAGTTTTATCTGATGCTGCAGTGGAGGAGCGCAGCCAGTCATATATATAATGTCCCCTGTTATACAGATAGTTTATCTCCTTTGGAGCATAAATAAGCTACTGAGGGCAGAGATATAGATTTGAATGATAGTCCCCCGGCACTGCCTGTAATGTTAAGGAAAGTACACTCACATGTTGCGGTTAGTGGACAGTGGTGTCCGTCTTTTAATCCATCTGCCTCCGATTTAGCTTAGGCTCTGTGGGACTTCCAGGTGTCAGGTGGACCTTTGTCGTGCAGCAGGGCTGGGAAGAGGGGACTTAAGTTAAGCCGGAGCCTTGTTGTGGTAACTTCAGAGACCACGTGATCGGCTGTTCAACTCCGTGTCGGCTGTGTGTAAAAGCTCCGTCTTGCTCTCCAGCCAGTTCACTAGTTGTCGGTTGGTGTCCGGGTGTTATGGGTTATTAGATCCAAGCCATAAGACTCTTTTCCCTGTCCTTTAGCTGCCTCAATAACCGACCTCACTTCGGAGCTCTAGAAGCCTGCGTCCATCTTGGCACAGGCTAGGTCCGCCTCCCGATGTTCCTGTCATTCTTATTCATGTCATCACACATTTCTTTTAGCTCAGATTCTTCACCCTTCCATACAAATATAATATTGTCTATGTATCTTTTATACAGTACAAGATTTGCACCCAGCTTATGCTGAGGGAAGAAAGTTTTCTCCCAATATCCCATAAAGAGATTCGCATAGCTGGGTGCAAATCTTGTACCCATAGCCGTCCCAGTCTTTTGTAGAAAGAACTTTCAATTAAATGAAAAATAATTTTGATTTAGGATAAACTCAATACCTTCCAACAGGAAGTCTTTTTGTTCTTTCAGCAAAGTAGCATCCTTTTCTAAATAACTATCTTTGTTGTTATTTGTTAACAATTTTATGCTTCAAAGGACTTTCTATTTGAATCTCTATGTGCATGTTGGCACCAACTGACAACTAACTTTACCAACGGCTGTGCCGTTTGGCACCAACTTATCTACAAAAGAAACTCCTAGTCGCTACTAGCGACCACACAACTGACCGTCTCCAAAGAATTTCTTAGTCGCTACTTGCGACCGCCAAGTTCTTGAACAAAGGATAACCCAGTCGCTACTAGCGACGGAAAAGACCGTCTTTCACATCCTAGGATCCTCTAGACGTTACTAACGACCACCTAATCTTCAACTGGAAGGATCCTTAAGTTTGTTCTAGTCGCTATTTGCGACCGCCAAGTCCTTTAACAAAGGATAACCCAGTCGTCACTAGCGACCGCAAAGACCAACTTCTACATTTCAAGATCCTGCTAGTCGTTCCTAACGACCACCTGACCTTCAACTAAACAATTTCTCAGTCGCTACTTGCGACCGCCAAGTCCTTCAACAAAGGATAACCCAGTCGCTACCAGCGACCGCAAAGATCTTCTCACACATCATATTATCCTCTAGTCGTTACTAACGACCACTTAATATTCAACTGGAAGGATCCATATGTTTGTTTTAGTCGCTATTTGCGACCGCCAAGTCCTTCAACAAAGGATAACCCAGTCGCCACTAGCGACCGCAAAGACCAACTTCTACATTTCAAGATCCTGCTAGTCGTTCCTAACGATAACCAAGCTTTATGCTTATTTTATATGTATCTATACATTATTAAGGGAGACGTCCCTTTATTTTACATTGTATCATTTTAAAAATCTACACATCTCTGATTTTACTAGTATAATAAATTGCCACTTGGAATTTTCCTTTTAATACCAAACCTATGCCTCTGTCTCTGTTCTGATAGGCAGCTTTAGGATGGAGGATGACATATTTATGTGGAGGGAAAAAACCCTTAAAGAAATATCTGAAAAAGAGAATTCTGATACACATTATGAACCCTGTGATTTACATACAGTCATGGGAGAACTAGAAAGAAATTTGACAAGTGAACTAAAGCAAAAAACAGAATTGAATTTTTTAGATAAATATATCACTATGAAAATTATTCCTAGAGGTCTAAGGTTGAAAAAGAATTGCACTTTTGATTTGATAGAAACACTACAGAACGAATGGGACGAAGCGTCACTAACACTTTTAAACATTTTAAAAAAATCAAGAGAAATATCACTTGACACTATCGAGAAAAATATCACTACACTTAGAACAAAATTATCAGATAAAAAAGAGCACCAAGAATATAAAAGTAAACAAAGAGAAATCATGTCAAATTTGAACACACTTAATAAAGATCTCCAAGAGGTAAAATGGAGAAAACTGAATAGAGATAAAGATGATTACCAAACCTAGAAACTACTAAATATAAAGACACTATAAATAAAGAAAAACATCACATAAGGTTTGACACAAATAAACCACAAACTCCACAACAAAGAGAAAAATCTAACTATAAACCTATATCAAGATCAAACAATGGAAATTACACTAGACCATTATCGTATAATAATTCTGATTATGGCACACACAATAGATCTAATTATAACAGAACGCCACATAACTGCAATAGAGAGAGATGCAGGGAATTCAATAGACCTATACCATTCAATGACCCTTATCATTACAATAGAGAAGACTACGAACAAAGAAGACATAATGGGCAAAGAAACCATATACAATCTAATAGAAATTATAGGGATACAAACTACCATGACAATCAAAGGTCTTACTATGAACACACAAATGACTATTGGGAGAGACCCAAATACCATAGGCAACAATATACACATCATAATTATGATAAAGATAGATAGATATAATGATTGGAGGGTAAAAACATCTAATCGCTATGAACCATTAAACGATGACCACCAAGAAAATAATGAGAACCATTTTTTAGAGATATCCCATCCAACACCAGGAACCTCCAAAAACACAGAACACAACACAGACCCACCCATAAGAAAAAGAACAAAAGAGGCACCAGAGGAGGTAGAAAGGGAAAGGGACACAAAAAGACTGAAATAACATCAGAATCTGGGATTTTTAACATTAGTGACAAAATACTTAATGAAGAAGAAAAGAAAGTACTCAATCTTGGTTTAAAATTTGCACCAACTACAAAACTCAATAAATTCAATACACATATTAATATAAGCCAATATGTCCGAAAGCTTACTCTTAAAAGGTATTTCTTAAAAAAAAAACATCAAGAGGAACTGGCAAGGACCCACACATACTGATCCCACCCCTAATGATAACACTTCCTTTAAACATTCTAAACTTAAACCAAAATCAACCTTCTACCCAACAACTGAGAAAGGTAAAAATCTTGAAATGTTCGAAAAATTGGTTCAAAGAGATATCAAAAAGGCTAATACCAAAATAAAATATACTAATAATTTAACAATAAAAGAAAAAAGAGTTCTAAAAAACCTTCAATCTGATGAGAACATAGTCATCAAACCCGCAGACAAAGGGGGAGGAGTGGTGGTTATGAACAGGGTACAGTACATTGGGGAAGCACAGAGATTATTGGGAGACACGAATACCTACAAAACACTTAGTTTAGTTCCAACAAATTTTTTTTCCTCTAAACTAACTAAAATACTCGATATAGCAAAAACTAAAGGTATACTAAATAACAAAGAATACAAATTCTTAACCCCTAAGCAAGTTAAAATACCAATATTTTATTACCTACCAAAGGTACACAAAAGTTTAACAAACCCCCCCGGAAGACCTATTATTTCGGGGATAGACTCATTAACGTCGAATCTATCCCAGTATCTTTACGAATTCCTTCAAATTTATGTGAAGAAATTACCCTCTTACCTGAGAGACACCACAGAGATTTTACAAATCCTCAATGACATGAAATGGGAAGAGAACTACACTATAGTAACTTGTGACGTCACCTCATTATACACCATCATAAACCACGAACTTGGCATCCAATCAGTCAGTAGTTATTTAGAAAAGGATGCTACTTTGCTGAAAGAACAAAAATACTTCCTGTTGGAAGGTATTGAGTTTATCCTAAATCAAAATTATTTTTCATTTAATGGAAAGTTCTTTCTATAAAAGACTGGGACGGCTATGGGTACAAGATTTGCACCCAGCTATGCGAATCTCTTTATGGGATATTGGGAGGAAACTTTCTTCCCTCAGCATAAGCTGGGTGCAAATCTTGTACTGTATAAAAGATACATAGACGATATTATATTTGTATGGAAGGGTGAAGAATCTGAGCTAAAAGAAATGTGTGATGACATGAATAAGAATGACAGGAACATCAATTTCACATACACATATAGTAAAAACAAAGCAATCTTTCTTGATTTAGAAATTGAAGTAATAAACGATCAAATCATTACGTCGACACACTTTAAGAAGGTAGACGCCAATCATTTTGTACATTATAAAAGCTGCCACTTGGAAAGGTGGAAAAATAACATACCTAAAGGGCAATATCTTAGAATCAAAAGAAACTGCTCCAGACACACAGATTATGAAAGACAAATATTAATTCGAGACAATAAATTCAGGGAAAGAGGTTACGATGAAAGAATTATCAATTCAGCTAAGGAAGATGTAGATAAAATAGATCGCAAAAACCTCCTAAAATATAAGACTGACAAACATGCAACAAATTTTGATGACAAAAAAGATACCATTGAAGTATCATTTTATTACAGACTATAATTGTAACAACAGTCTAATCAAAAAAATTCTAACAAAACATTGGCACTTAGTGCAGTCGGACCCAATAATCGGAGAGAAAGTATCTGTATACCCAAAAATAATCTACAGAAGAACAAAAAATCTCAGAAGTACCCTAGCACAGAGCGAATTAAAATCCATAAAAAGAAATAGCTATGAGGTAAGCTTAGAAGGAACTAAACTTTCTGGGTTTTTTCCCATGCTTTGGATGTCGCTCTTTTAAATATAGCTCTAAATTAAAAGAAATAGAAATGAATAATTTTAAGTTTAAAATTGGTGAAACAATAAGATGCCAAGATAAAGGGGTTATTTACATCATTGAGTGTTCTTGTAAAAAATATTACACAGTAGAAAATACCAGGACCCTCCGTGAAAGGATCGGAGAACACCTTTCATGTATAGACAGAGGGAATCTCGACACACATCTATACTCACATTTCAGAGAAAGCCACCAGAATAATCTGAAACATTTCAGATTCTGGGGCCTAGCTAAAGTTAAACTTAATTGGAGGGGGGTAATCTGGAAAAACAACTCCTAAAACTAGAAGCAAAATTGATTTATGATATGGACACCCTACATCCAAGAGGGCTTAACTCAGAGTTGGATATTTCCCCTTTCCTATAGTCTACCACTGGTACTACTTTTTCTCTTCCTTGCATACATTGATTTAGTATAATGTATAACTTGTCTAATCCATCCCTATCCACATATATGGACTTCCTCCTAGATTTTTTAAACAAATTTTTTTTTTTATATATATAAAATCTATGATATATTCTTTTATATAACACCTTAGTATCATACAATAATTTAGATTACATTCCTCATTCTCTTTATCTCCGCTATAGGATAATTCTGGTTATATTATAACACCACCATGAATAAGAAGTAATTTATCACCTACTGAACAAGAATTCCACCTTAAATATCCCAACACCCTGCTCACACATTCCACCTTTAATTAATTGTCTGAGACAGCCAATCAGATTAACTGAAGGCATTTAAATTTTCTCATAGCAGCACAGACTAACATGTCTTGATAAAGCCTAAGGGCGAAACGCGTTGACCTGACACTGTGCTTTCTGCTATTCATTTTAATCTATCTTTGTTGTTATTTGTTAACAATTTTATGCTTCAAAGGACTTTCTATTTGAATCTCTATGTGCATGTTGGCACCAACTGACAACTAACTTTACCAACTGCTGTGACGTTTAGCACCAACTTATCTACAAAAGAAACTCCTAGTCGCTACTAACGACCACACAACTGACCATCTCCAAAGAATTTCTTAGTCGTTGCTTGCGACCGCCAAGTTCTTCAACAAAGGATAACCCAGTCGCTACTAGCGACCGAAAAGACTGTCTTTCATATC
Source organism: Bombina bombina (assembly GCF_027579735.1). NCBI lineage: Eukaryota > Metazoa > Chordata > Amphibia > Anura > Bombinatoridae > Bombina > Bombina bombina. Next base: position 349,967,646 of record NC_069506.1, on the reverse strand, counting down.
CTAGGTTCCTCTAGTCGTTACTAACGACCACCTAATATTCAACTGGAGGGATCCATATGTTTGTTTTAGTCGCTATTTGCGACCGCCAAGTCCTTCAACAAAGGATAACCCAGTCGCCACTAGCGACCGCAAAGACCAACTTCTACATTTCAAGATCCTGCTAGTCGTTCCTAACGACAACCAAGCTATCAATTTTTGTGAGCGCAAAGACTATCTTCTAATCCCCCAGGACTTCCTTACAGATTTAGGAATAGGGGTTACCACGGTAACGTGACATCACATCATCTCTACATAAAAAGGCGCTCTTTTCTTTCCACCAGTAACGCCAACCACACAAACCAGGCAATTAAGGCCTGCAACTGAACAGTTACTTTCTTGCCAGTTGGCAAGCTAATATCTCGGGACATTGTTACTCTTTTCGATAAAGCGCAAGTACTTTTCATATCGTTTTTTATGCTTATTTTATATGTATCTATACATTATTAAGGGAGACGTCCCTATATTTTACATTGTATCGTTTTAAAAATCTACACATCTCTGATTTTACTAGTATAATAAATTGCCACTTGGAATTTTCCCCTTTTGATACCAAACCTATGCCTCTGTCTCTGTTCTGATATATATATATATATATATATATATATATATATATATATATATATATATATATATATATTTAAATCTTCTAAACACTACCTATATAACATCATTTTATTGATTGCAGACTGGACACTTTATTTTACGTTTAACTACACATCTCTTAGACACACCCGTGCTTCGAGCGCTTAACTTTATTTTTCACATTGCTTTTGCCACATTGTATTCTTGGAGGGGAATTCACTAAGTTAAGCTGGGTACAGTCCTTTAGCGCCTATAATTTCCTTTTCTCTACGTACTGCTTTCCTCTGGGGTGACTCTTCACCAAATTTTAGGCAGCTTTAGGATGGAGGATGATTATGTGGAGGGAAAAAACCCTTAAAGAAATATCTGAAAAAGAGAATTCTGATACACATTATGAACCCTGTGATTTACATACAGTCATGGGAGAACTAGAAAGAAATTTGACAAGTGAACTAAAGCAAAAAACAGAATTGAATTTTTTAGGTAAATATATCACTATGAAAATTATTCCTAGAGGCCTAAGGTTGAAAAAGAATTGCACTTTTGATTTGATAGAAACACTACAGAACGAATGGGACGAAGCGCTTGAAAACGCATCACTAACACTTTTAAATATTTTTAAAAAATCAAGAGAAATATCACTTGACACTATCGAGAAAAATATCACTACACTTAGAACAAAATTATCAGATAAAAAAGAGCACCAAGAATATAAAAGTAAACAAAGAGAAATCATGTCAAATTTGAACACACTTAATAAAGATCTCCAAGAGGTAAAATGGAGAAAACTGAATAGAGATAAAGATGATTACCAAACCTAGAAACTACTGAATATAAAGACACTATAAATAAAGAAAAACATCACATAAGGTTTGACACAAATAAACCACAAACTCCACAACAAAGAGAAAAATCTAACTATAAACCTATATCAAGATCAAACAATGGAAATTACACTAGACCATTATCGTATAATAATTCTGATTATGGCACACACAATAGATCTAATTATAACAGAACGCCACATAACTGCAATAGAGAGAGATGCAGGGAATTCAATAGACCTATACCATTCAATGACCCTTATCATTACAATAGAGAAGACTACGAACAAAGAAGACATAATGGGCAAAGAAACCATATACAATCTAATAGAAATTATAGGGATACAAACTACCATGACAATCAAAGGTCTTACTATGAACACACAAATGTCTATTGGGAGAGACCCAAAAACCATAGGCAACAATATACACATCATAATTATGATAAAGATAGATATAATAATGATTGGAGGGTAAAAACATCTAATTGCTATGAACCATTAAACGATGACCACCAAGAAAATAATGAGAACCATTTTTTTAGAGATATCCCATCCAACACCAGGAACCTCCAAAAACACAGAACACAACACAGACCCACCCCTAAGAAAAAGAACAAGAGAGGCACCAGAGGAGGTAGAAAGGGAAAGGGACACAAAAAGACTGAAATAACATCAGAATCTGGGATTTTTAACATTAGTGACAAAATACTTAATGAAGAAGAAAAGAAAGTACTCAATCTTGGTTTAAAATTTGCACCAACTACAAAACTCAATAAATTCAATACACATATTAATATAAGCCAATATGTCCGAAAGCTTACTCTTAAAAGGTATTTCTTAAAAAAAACCATCAAGAGGAACTGGCAAGGACCCACACATACTGATCCCACCCCTAATGATAACACTTCCTTTAAACATTCTAAACTTAAACCAAAATCAACCTTCTACCCAACAACTGAGAAAGGTAAAAATCTTGAAATGTTCGAAAAATTGGTTCAAAGAGATATCAAAAAGGCTAATACCAAAACAAAATATACTAATAATTTAACAATAAAAGAAAAAAGAGTTCTAAAAAACCTTCAATCTGATGAGAACATAGTCATCAAACCCGCAGACAAAGGGGGAGGAGTGGTGGTTATGAACAGGTTACAATACATTGGGGAAGCACAGAGATTATTGGGAGACACGAATACCTACGTAGTTAGTTTTTTTTCCTCTAAACTAACTAAAATACTCGATATAGCAAAAACTAAAGGTATTCTAAATAACAAAGAATACAAATTCTTAACCCCTAAGCAAGTTAAAATACCAACATTTTATTACCTACCAAAGGTACACAAAAGTTTAACAAACCCCCCCGGAAGACCTATTATTTCGGGGATAGACTCATTAACGTCGAATCTATCCCAGTATCTTGACGAATTCCTTCAAATTTATGTGAAGAAATTACCCTCTTACCTAAGAGACACCACAGAGATTTTACAAATCCTCAATGACATGAAATGGGAAGAGAACTACACTATAGTAACTTGTGACGTCACCTCATTATACACCATCATAAACCACGAACTTGGCATCCAATCAGTCAGTAGTTATTTAGAAAAGGATGCTACTTTGCTGAAAGAACAAAAAGACTTCCTGTTGGAAGGTATTGAGTTTATCCTAAATCAAAATTATTTTTCATTTAATGGAAAGTTCTTTCTACAAAAGACTGGGACGGCTATGGGTACAAGATTTGCACCCAGCTATGCAAATCTCTTTATGGGATATTGGGAGGAAACTTTCTTCCCTCAGCATAAGCTGGGTGGAAATCTTGTACTGTATAAAAGATACATAGACGATATATTTGTATGGAAGGGTGAAGAATCTGAGCTAAAAGAAATGTGTGATGACATGAATAAGAATGACAGGAACATCAATTTCACATACACATATAGTAAAAACAAAGCAATCTTTCTTGATTTAGAAATTGAAGTAATAAACGATCAAATCATTACGTCGACACACTTTAAGAAGGTAGACGCCAATCATTTTGTACATTATAAAAGCTGCCACTTGGAAAGGTGGAAAAATAACATACCTAAAGGGCAATATCTTAGAATCAAAAGAAACTGCTCCAGACACACAGATTATGAAAGACAAATATTAATTCTAGACAATAAATTCAGGGAAAGAGGTTACGATGAAAGAATTATCAATTCAGCTAAGGAAGATGTAGATAAAATAGATTGCAAAAACCCTCCTAAAATATAAGACTGACAAACATGCAACAAATTTTGATGACAAAAAAGATACCATTGAAGTATCATTTTATTACAGACTATAATTGTAACAACAGTCTAATCAAAAAAATTCTAACAAAACATTGGCACTTAGTGCAGTCGGACCCAATAATCGGAGAGAAAGTATCTGTATACCCAAAAATAATCTACAGAAGAGCAAAAAATCTCAGAAGTACCCTAGCACAGAGCGAATTAAAATCCATAAAAAGAAATAGCTATGAGGTAAGCTTAGAAGGAACTAAACTTTCTGGGGTTTTTCCCATGCTTTGGATGTCGCTCTTGTAAATATAGCTCTAAATTAAAAGAAATAGAAGTGAATAATTTTAAGTTTAAAATTGGAGAAACAATAAGATGCCAAGATAAAGGGGTTATTTACATCATTGAGTGTTCTTGTAAAAAATATTACATAGTAGAAAATACCAGGACCCTCCGTGAAAGGATCAGAGAACACCTTTCATGTATAGACAGAGGGAATCTCGACACACATCTATACTCACATTTCAGAGAAAGCCACCAGAATAATCTAAAACATTTCAGATTCTGGGGCCTAGCTAAAGTTAAACTTAATTAGAGGGGGGGTAATCTGGAAAAACAACTCCTAAAACTAGAAGCAAAATTGATCTATGATATGGACACCCTACATCCAAGAGGGCTTAACTCAGAGTTGGATATTTCCCCTTTCCTATAGTCTACCACTGGTACTACTTTTTCTCTTCCTTGCATACATTGATTTAGTATAATGTATAACTTGTCTAATCCATCCCTATCCACATATATGGACTTCCTCCTAGATTTTTTAAACAAATTTTTTTTTATATATATATAAAATCTATGATATATTCTTTTATATAACACCTTAGTATCATACAATAATTTAGATTACATTCCTCATTCTCTTTATCTCCACTATAGGATAATTCTAGTTATATTATAACACCACCATGAATAAGAAGTAATTTATCACCTACTGAACAAGAATTCCACCTTAAATATCCCAACACCCTGCTCACACATTCCACCTTTAATTAATTGTCTGAGACAGCCAATCAGATTAACTGAAGGCATTTAAATTTTCTCATAGCAGCACAGACTAACATGTCTTGATAAAGCCTAAGGGCGAAACGCGTTGACCTGACACTGTGCTTTCTGCTATTCATTTTAATCAATCTTTGTTGTTATTTGTTAACAATTTTATGCTTCAAAGGACTTTCTATTTGAATCTCTATGTGCATGTTGGCACCAACTGACAACTAACTTTACCAACTGCTGTGCCGTTTAGCACCAACTTATCTACAAAAGAAACTCCTAGTCGCTACTAGCGACCACACAACTGACCATCTCCAAAGAATTTCTTAGTCGTTGCTTGCGACCGCCAAGTTATTCAACAAAGGATAACCCAGTCGCTACTAGCGACCGAAAAGACCGTTTTTCACATCCTAGGTTCCTCTAGTCGTTACTAACGACCACTTAATATTCAACTGGAAGGATCCATATGTTTGTTTTAGTCGCTATTTGCGACCGCAAAGACCAACTTCTACATTTCAAGATCCTGCTAGTCGTTCCTAACGACAACCAAGCTATCAATTTTTGTGAGCGCAAAGACTATCTTCTAATCCCCCAGGACTTCCTTACAGATTTAGGAATAGGGGTTACCACGGTAACGTGACGTCACATCATCTCTACATAAAAAGGCGCTCTTTTCTTTCCACCAGTAACGCCAACCACACAAACCAGGCAATTAAGGCCTGCAACTGAACAGTTACTTTCTTGCCAGTTGGCAAGCTAATATTTTGGGACATCGTTACTCTTTTCGATAAAGCGCAAGTACTTTTCATATCGTTTTTTATGCTTATTTTATATTTATCTATACATTATTAAGGGAGACGTCCATTTATTTTACATTGTATCGTTTTAAAAATCTACACATCTCTGATTTTACTAGTATAATAAATTGCCACTTGGAATTTTCCCCTTTTGATACCAAACCTATGCCTCTGTCTCTGTTCTGATATATATATATATATATATATATATATATATATATATATATATATATATATATATTTAAATCTTCTAAACACTACCTATATAACATCATTTTATTGATTGCAGACTGGACACTTTATTTTACGTTTAACTACACATCACTTAGACACACCCGTGCTTCGAGCGCTTAACTTTATTTTTCACATTGCTTTTGCCACATTGTATTCTTGGAGGGGAATTCACTAAGTTAAGCTGGGTACAGTCCTTTAGCGCCTATAATTTCCTTTTCTCTACGTACTGCTTTCCTCTGGGGTGACTCTTTACCAAATTTTAGGCAGCTTTAGGATGGAGGATGACATATTTATGTGGAGGGAAAAAACCCTTAAAGAAATATCTGAAAAAGAGAATTCTGATACACATTATGAACCCTGTGATTTACATACAGTCATGGGAGAACTAGAAAGAAATTTGACAAGTGAACTAAAGCAAAAAACAGAATTGAATTTTTTAGTTAAATATATCACTATGAAAATTATTCCTAGAGGTCTAAGGTTGAAAAAGAATTGCACTTTTGATTTGATAGAAACACTACAGAACGAATGGGACGAAGCGCTTGAAAACGCATCACTAACACTTTTAAACATTTTAAAAAAATCAAGAGAAATATCACTTGACACTATCGAGAAAAATATCACTACACTTAGAACAAAATTATCAGATAAAAAAGAGCACCAAGAATATAAAAGTAAACAAAGAGAAATCATGTCAAATTTGAACACACTTAATAAAGATCTCCAAGAGGTAAAATGGAGAAAACTGAATAGAGATAAAGATGATTACCAAAACCTAGAAACTACTAAAGATAAAGACACTATAAATAAAGAAAAACATCACATAAGGTTTGACACAAATAAACCACAAACTCCACAACAAAGAGAAAATTCTAACTATAAACCTAGATCAAGATCAAACAATGGAAATTACACTAGACCATTATCGTATAATAATTCTGATTATGGCACACACAATAGATCTAATTATAACAGAACACCACATAACTGCAATAGAGAGAGATGGAGGGAATTCAATAGACCTATACCATTCAATGACCCTTATCATTACAATAGAGAAGACTACGAACAAAGAAGACATAATGGGCAAAGAAACCATATACAATCTAATAGAAATTATAGGGATACAAACTACCATGACAATCAAAGGTCTTACTATGAACACACAAATGACTATTGGGAGAGACCCAAACACCATAGGCAACAATATACACATCATAATTATGATAAAGATAGATATCATAATGATTGGAGGGTAAAAACATCTAATCGCTATGAACCATTAAACGATGACCACCAAGAAAATAATGAGAACCATTTTTTAGAGATATCCCATCCAACACCAGGAACCTCCAAAAACACAGAACACAACACAGACCCACCCCTAAGAAAAAGAACAAAAGAGGCACCAGAGGAGGTAGAAAGGGAAAGGGACACAAAAAGACTGAAATAACATCAGAATCTGGGATTTTTAACATTAGTGACAAAATACTTAATGAAGAAGAAAAGAAAGTACTCAATCTTGGTTTAAATTTTGCACCAACTACAAAACTCAATAAATTCAATACACATATTAATATAAGCCAATATGTCTGAAAGCTTACTCTTAAAAGGTATTTCTTAAAAAACCCCATCGAGAGGAACTGGCAAGGACCCACACATGCTGATCCCACCCCTAATGATAACACTTCCTTTAAACATTCTAAACTTAAACCAAAATCAACCTTCTACCCAACAACTGAGAAAGGTAAAAATCTTGAAATGTTCGAAAAATTGGTTCAAAGAGATATCAAAAAGGCTAATACCAAAATAAAATATACTAATAATTTAACAATAAAAGAAAAAAGAGTTCTAAAAAAACCTTCAATCTGATGAGAACATAGTCATCAAACCCGCAGACAAAGGGGGAGGAGTGGTGGTTATGAACAGGGTACAATACATTGATTATTGGGAGACACGAATACCTACGAAACACTTAGTTTAGATCCAACAAAAAAAATTTCCACTAAACTAACTAAAATACTCGATATAGCAAAAACTAAAGGTATTCTAAATAACAAAGAATACAAATTCTTAACCCCTAAGCAAATTAAAATACCAATATTTTATTACCTACCAAAGGTACACAAAAGTTTAACAAACCCCCCCGGAAGACCTATTATTTCGGGGATAGACTCATTAACATCGAATCTATCCCAGTATCTTGACGAATTCCTTCATATTTATGTGAAGAAATTACCCTCTTACCTGAGAGACACCACAGAGATTTTACAAATCCTGAATGACATGAAATGGGAAGAGAACTACACTATAGTAACTTGTGACGTCACCTCATTATACACCATCATAAACCACAAACTTGTCATCCAATCAGTCAGTAGTTATTTAGAAAAGGATGCTACTTTGCTGAAAGAACAAAAAGACTTCCTGTTGGAAGGTATTGAGTTTATCCTAAATCAAAATTATTTTTCATTTAATGGAAAGTTCTTTCTACAAAAGACTGGGACGGCTATGGGTACAAGATTTGCACCCAGCTATGCGAATCTCTTTATGGGATATTGGGAGGAAACTTTCTTCCCTCAGCATAAGCTGGGTGCAAATCTTGTACTGTATAAGAGATACATAGACAATATTATATTTGTATGGAACGGTGAAGAATCTGAGCTAAAAGAAATGTGTGATGACATGAATAAGAATGACAGGAACATCAATTTCACATACACATATAGTAAAAACAAAGCAATCTTTCTTGATTTTGAAATTGAAGTAATAAACAATCAAATCATTACGTCGACACACTTTAAGAAGGTAGACGCCAATAATTTTGTACATTATAAAAGCTGCCACTTGGAAAGGTGGAAAAATAACATACCTAAAGGGCAATATCTTAGAATAAAAAGAAACTGCTCCAGACACACAGATTATGAAAGACAAATATTAATTCTAGAGAATAAATTCAGGGAAAGAGGTTACGATGAAAGAATTATCAATTCAGCTAAGGAAGATGTAGATAAAATAGATCGCAAAAACCTCCTAAAATATAAGACTGACAAACATGCAACAAATTTTGATGACAAAAAAGATACCATTGAAGTATTATTTATTACAGACTATAATTGTAACAACAGTCTAATCAAAAAAATTCTAACAAAACATTGGCACTTAGTGCAGTCGGACCCAATAATCGGAGAGAAAGTATCTGTATACCCAAAAATAATCTACAGAAGAACAAAAAATCTCAGAAGTACCCTAGCACAGAGCGAATTAAAATCCATAAAAAGAAATAGCTATGAGGTAAGCTTAGAAGGAACTAAACTTTCTGTTTTTTTCCCATGCTTTGGATGTCGCTCTTGTAAATATAGCTCTAAATTAAAAGAAATAGAAGTGAATAATTTTAAGTTTAAAATTGGAGAAACAATAAGATGACAAGATAAAGGGGTTATTTACATCATTGAGTGTTCTTGTAAAAAATATTACATAGGAGAAACTACCAAGACCCTCCGTGAAAGGATCCGAGAAAACCTTTCATTTATAGACAGAGGGAATCTCGACACACATCTATACTCACATTTCAGAGAAAGCCACCAACAAAATCTGAAGCATTTCAGATTCTGGGGCCTAGCTAAAGTTAAACTTAATTGGAGGGGGGGTAATCTGGAATAACAACTCCTAAAACTAGAAGCAAAATTGATCTATGATATGGACACCCTACATCCAAGAGGGCTTAACTCAGAGTTGGATATTTCCCCTTTCCTATAGTCTACCACTGGTACTACTTTTTCTCTTCCTTGCATACATTGATTTAGTATAATGTATAACTTGTCTAATCCATCCCTATCCACATATATGGACTTCCTCCTAGATTTTTTAAACAAAATTTTTTTTATATATATATAAAATCTATGATATATTCTTTTATATAACACCTTAGTATCATACAATAATTTAGATTACATTCCTCATTCTCTTTATCTCCGCTATAGGATAATTCAGGTTATATTATAACACCACCATGAATAAGAAGTAGTTTATTACCTACTGAACAAGAATTCCACCTTAAATATCCCAACACCCTGCTCACACATTCCACCTTTAATTAATTGTCTGAGACAGCCAATCAGATTAACTGAAGGCATTTAAATTTTCTCATAGCAGCACAGACTAACATGTCTTGATAAAGCCTAAGGGCGAAACGCGTTGACCTGACACTGTGCTTTCTGCTATTCATTTTAATCTATCTTTGTTGTTATTTGTTAACAATTTTATGCTTCAAAGGACTTTCTATTTGAATCTCTATGTGCATGTTGGCACCAACTGACAACTAACTTTATCAACTGCTGTGCCGTTTGGCACCAACTTATCTACAAAAGAAACTCCTAGTCGCTACTAGCGACCACACAACTGACTGTCTCCAAAGAATTTCTTAGTCGTTGCTTGCGACCGCCAAGTTCTTCAACAAAGGATAACCCAGTCACTACTAGCGACCGAAAAGACCGTCTTTCACATCCTAGGTTCCTCTAGTCGTTACTAACGACCACCTAATCTTCAACTGGAAGGATCCTTAAGTTTGTTCTAGTCGCTATTTGCGACCGCCAAGTCCTTTAACAAAGGATAACCCAGTCGTCACTAGCGAACGCAAAGACCAACCTCTACATTTCAAGATCCTGCTAGTCTTCCTAACGACCACCTGACCTTCAACTAAACAATTTCTCAGTCGCTACTTGCGACCGCCAAGTCCTTCAACAAAGGATAACCCAGTCGCTACTAGCGACCGAAAAGACCGTCTTTCACATCCTAGGTTCCTCTAGTCGTTACTAACGACCACCTAATATTCAACTAGAGGGATCCATATGTTTGTTTTAGTCGCTATTTGCGACCGCCAAGTCCTTCAACAAAGGATAACCCAGTCGCCACTAGCGACCGCAAAGACCAACTTCTACATTTCAAGATCCTGCTAGTCGTTCCTAACGACAACCAAGCTATCAATTTTTGTGAGCGCAAAGACTATCTTCTAATCCCCCAGGACTTCCTTACAAATTTAGGAATAGGGGTTACCACTGTAACGTGACGTCACATCATCTCTACATAAAAAGGCGCTCTTTTCTTTCCACCAGTAACGCCAACCACACAAACCAGGCAATTAAGGCCTGCAACTGAACAGTTACTTTCTTGCCATTTGGCAAGCTAATATCTTGGGACATCGTTACTCTTTTCGATAAAGCGCAAGTACTTTTCATATCGTTTTTTATGCTTATTTTATATGTATCTATACATTATTAAGGGAGACGTCCCTATATTTTATATTGTATCGTTTTAAAAATCTAGACATCTCTGATTTTACTAGTATAATAAATTGCCACTTGGAATTTTCCTTTTGATACCAAACCTATGCCTCTGTCTCTGTTCTGATATATATATATTTAAATCTTCTAAACACTACCTATATAACATCATTTTATTGATTGCAGACTGGACACTTTATTTTACGTTTAACTACACATCACTTAGACACAAAACCGTGCTTCGAGCGCTTAACTTTATTTTTCACATTGCTTTTGACACAAAAAAGCAGACTGATGTTTCACAGTCCAAAAAGTTTTTTTTTTTTTTTAAATGTACACTTACACTACTATTAAACAAGATATGAGTGGTGCCACTGGGCAAGTGGGCATAGTATATGCTCTGAGCCTGACACAAAAAATTAGACTGATGTTTCACAGTCCAAAAAGTTTTTTTTTTTTTTTAAATGTACACTTACACTACTATTAAACAAGATATGAGTGGTGGCACTGGGCAAGTGGGCACAGTATACGCTGTGAGCCTGACACAAAAAAGCAGACTGATGTTTCACAGTCCAAAAAGGTTTTTTTTTAAATGTACACTTACACTACTATTAAACAAGATATAAGTGGTGCCATTGGGCAAGTGGGCACAGTATACGCTGTGAGCCTGACACAAAAAAGCAGACTGATGTTTCACAATCCAGAAAGTTTTTTTTTTTAAATGTACACTTACACTACTATTAAACAAGATATGAGTGGTGCCACTGGGCAAGTGGGCACAGTATACGCTGTGAGCCTGACACAAAAAAGCAGGCTGATATTTCACAGTCAAAAAAGTTTTAGTTTTTTTAAATGTACACTTACACTACTATTAAACAAGATATGAGTGGTGGCACTGGGCAAGTGAGCACAGTATACGCTGTGAGCCTGACACAAAAAAAGCAGACTGATGTTTCACAGTAAAAAAAGTTTTTTTTTTTTTTAAATGTACACTACTATTAAACAAGATATGAGTGATGGCACTGGGCAAGTGGGCAGAGTATACGCTGTGAGCCTGACACACACGCTGGCAGGCAGGCAACAGCAATTAGATTACACAAGCAGACTGATGTTTCACAGTCAAAAAAGTTTTTTTTTTTTTTTTTTAAATTTACACTACTGTTACACCAGATATGAGTGGTGGCACTGGGAAATGGGCACAGTATACGCTGTAATCCTAGCACATACGCTGGCAGGCAACTGCAATTAGATTACACAAGCAGACTGATGTTTCACAGTCAAAAAAGATTTTTTTTTTTAAATTTACACTACTGTTACACCAGATATGAGTGGTGGCACTGGGCAAGTTGGCACAGTATACGGTGTGAGCCTGACACACACGCTGACAGGCAGGCAACTGCAATAAGATTACACAGGGAAAAAAAAGCAGCCCTAAAAAGGGCTTTTTGGGGTGCTGTCCTTACAGCAGAGATCAGATGAGTCCTTCAGGACTGTAGTGGACACTGAATACACTAGCCTAGCTATCGATTTCCCTATTAAATCAGCAGCAGCTACACTGTCCCTCCTCTCACTAACAATGCAGCTTCTGAATGAATCTAAAATGGATGCTGTCCAGGAGGTAGGAGGGTCTGGGAGGGAGGGTCTGCTGCTGATTGGCTGGAATGTGCCTGCTGATTGTGAGGTACAGGGTAAAAGTATTACTAAATGTTGACAAATAGGGGGTGGATTGAACATCGCATATGTTCGCCCGCCATGGCAAACGCGAACATGCTATGTTTGCCGGGAACTATTCGCCGGCGAACAATTCGCGACATCACTAGGTGCACTCTTTTTCTTGCTTCCAGAATTTTAGACGTAGAGGGGCTTACGAGTTTCAAGTGGCCCCAGGTGACAGTGATGCAATGGAAAATTTTCTGCGTTGTCTCATTCTGCTTAGTCTTGTGTTAGCTGCTTTAGAGTGTGCCTGAGCACACCTTGCACGCCCATGCTCACAACTTATGGATGGCAGGATCTCACCATACACAAAATCCATGGCATAATATTGTGGTTGCTGATCTGACAGCTGCAATATTGCAGGGAGCCATGTTATACTCTGGCTCAGGCTGGTCAGATACATCCTTGAGGATTATGTGCACATTTCTTCTCTGGCTTTTTTATTTGCTTCAGTCCCATATTACCTCTAATAATATATTATTCCACTCAGTGTTTCTTATCTCCATTATTAGGAACACTGCCCTGATGGTTGCTGCGTTAATATCACTTTGGCAAAAAATGCTGCCACACTAATATTACTGGTGCAGGAATTGTGCAGGCATATTTGTTGCTGGGATTAGGTAAAACTCCTGTTAACCACTTGAATACCAAAATAGGCTGCATCTTTCTCTGGCAACAAATGGGTTAAACTTAAACAAAAAAACAAATAATTTGTGATTAAAGAAAAAAAACTGTAATACATTTTATATCAATCTTTTATATGCATCGAATAAAGAGATATATGTAAGTTCTTCAAAACTGTTTTTTTTTAGTTCTGAAAATATGTTGTAAAAAGATATTCATGTTCAGAAGAGATGATGATGATACAAACCCAAACCTTAATGTTCAGAAGCTTGAAGTATTTTATGTAAGAATTAATTGTCAAGAGTGAGTTATTAACACAAATGGTACAGACTTTCAAAACTAATTTGTCCAATTTACCCATCAGCTAAATTCCTGGTGAAGCAAACAGATTCCTGTGGACAGCGACTGCTTCGTGCATGAGGATGTTCCACAGTAGATGAGGAATAAAAAAAAAAACATTGCTCAAATTCACAGCTAATTAAACCATTTTAAGAAATGCTTTCCCTGCAGCCCACTCATTAGATGTGGAGAAACATGTAACATGGATGATTCTTTTTTTTTATCTAATAAGTGAGATATTCTGTGGTCAAATACAGAAGTCTTAAGCACTTATAGAACATATTTGTGCTAAGTAACTGTATAACCAATACCAATTGATTTGGCTTATCGCATTAGGACATTACTGTAGCCTTGAAATGCTTAATTGACTCAGGTGTGTTAATAAGTCTCTAAGTACAATATAGTATCAGGTTTTGAGAAATATATATACCGTTATACGGTATATCTCTTTAAATCTGTGCTGTAAAAGGGTGAATTAGCAGGAGCACAGGTAAGCAGTGATCAAGTGCGCAAGCGCACGAAACGCGTCTGCGTTGTGCTCCTGTTAAAACAACCTGATACTTTCTATTTTTATTCTAGTACTGACCTTTTGATGATTGTACCCTTTTTGGATTAAAGGTTATTTTTTTTATCATATCCGCTGTTCAGTGCGCTTCTTTTTCAGGATTACTAACTTTCTCATTAAAGGGAAAATATACTGTAAATGTTTCTGCCAGTGTATATTCCAAATGGCCTATTCTACTTGCAGGGGTGTATGTTTTAACTGTAAACAAATAGCTCATTTATCTTTACTTTTTCAGTTGAAATAACTGACTTTGCTTGCTGAAACCATCATTAATTCTGCGAATTTTAATGTTGAAAAGCTATTAAAAAAAGTGACAGCAGCAGCATTCAACTTCCCAGTGGGGTTGGGATAGAGACCAGATAATTTTAAAAGGTTTCCTGCAGTAGATTTAACATGAACTTCTCAGCTGATTGTCTGAGCCCATTGTCCCTTTAAAAGGACAGTAAACACCTTGTAGTTACTATAGTTGCTGTTAGTCTTGTAAGAAAATAATATAGTAGGTGAGTTTTAATTTTTTTGGAATGCTTTCTCATTTTGTTTGCTACAACTGTTTTTAAATATCCAAGCTCCACTCACCTATTACCTTATTTGGAGGAGCCAATCACAACTCTCAGCAGACGCCAATTAGGGAAAGATATGTGTCAGGGTTGGGTTTGGGGAGCCTGCCCTGTGCCCAGTTGTCAGAATTGAAAAATTCTTAATTTTCAGAATTAAAAGAGTAAACAATAAAAGAGGCAACTTTAAAAATAAAAGTATAATGAACAGTTGATTTACCACACATACTTTAACACTTTACATCAAAATCTCAGATTGTTGACTGTCCCTTTAAGCAGTAAAAGCTGCCCCAATCAGCCAGTGAGGATTAGTAGAAAGCAGTATTCTGAAAAATTAGTTTTCTGACTATTCATCTGTTGCACTATCCATTATTCATTTAGATTTAAACAAAAGGAATACTGAATATTCATCTGTTGCACTATCCGTTATTCGTTTAGATTTAAACAAGAGGAACAATGAATATTCATCTGCTGCACTATCCGTTATTCATTTAGATTTCAACAAAATAAATACTGAATATTCGTCTGCTGCACTATCCGTTATTCATTTAGATTTAAACAAAAGGAATACTAACTATTCGTCTGCTGCACTATCCGTTATTCATTAAGATTTAAACAAAATAAATACTGAATATTCGTCTGCTGCACTATTCGTTATTCATTTAGATTTAAACAAAAGGAATAATAAATATTAGTCTGCTGCACTATCCGTTATTCATTTAGATTTAAACAAAAGGAATACTAAATATTCGTCTGCTGCACTATCCGTTATTCATTTAGATTTAAACAAAAGGAATACTAAATATTTGACTGCTGCACTATCCATTATTCATTTAGATTTAAACAAAAGGAATACTGAATATTCGTCTGCTGCACTATCCGTTATTCATTTAGATTTAAACAAAAGGAATACTAACTATTCGTCTGCTGCACTATCCGTTATTCATTTAGATTTAAACAAAAGGAATACTAACTATTTGTCTGCTGCACTATCCGTTATTCATTTAGATTTAAACAAAATAAATACTGAAAATTTGTCTGATGCACTACCTGTTATTCATTTAGATTTAAACAAAATAAATACTGAATATTCATCTGCTGCACTATCCGTTATTCATTTAGATTTAAACAAAAGGAATACTAACTATTCGTCTGCTGCACTATCCGTTATTCATTTAGATTTAAACAAAAGGAATACTGAATATTCGTCTGCTGCACTATCCGTTATTCATTCAGATTTAAACAAAAGGAATACTGAATATTCGTCTGCTGCACTATCCGTTATTCATTTAGATTTAAACAAAAGGGATACTGACTATTCGTCTGCTGCACTACTCATTATTCATTTAGATTTAAACAAGAGGAATACTGACTATTCATCTGCTGCACTACTCATTTTTTATTTAGATTTAAACAAGAGGAATACTGAATATTCATCTGCTGCACTACCCGTTATTTATTTAGATTTAAAAAAAAGGGATACTGACTATTCGTCTGCTGCACTACTCATTATTCATTTAGATTTAAACAAGAGGAATACTGAATATTCGTCTGCTTCACTACTCATTATTCATTTAGATTTAAACAAGAGGAATACTGAATATTCGTCTGCTGCACTACCCGTTATTCATTTAGATTTAAACAAAAGGAATACTGAATATTCATCTGCTGCACTATCGGTTATTCATTTAGATTTAAACAAAAGGAATAATGAATGTTAATCTGCTGCACTATCCGTTATTCATTTAGATTTAAACAAAAGGAATACTAAATATTAATCTGCTGCACTATCCGTTATTCATTTAGATTTAAACAAAAGGAATACTGAATATTCGTCTGCTGCACTATCCGTTATTCATTTAGATTTAAACAAAAGGAATACTGAATATTTGTCTGCTGCACTATCCGTTATTCATTTAGATTTAAACAAGAGGAATACTGAATATTCGTCTGCTGCACTATCCGTTATTCATTTAGATTTAAACAAGAGGAATACTGAATATTCGTCTGCTGCACTATCCGTTATTCATTTAGATTTAAACAAGAGGAATACTGAATATTCGTCTGCTGCACTATCCATTATTCATTTAGATTTAAACAAGAGGAATACTGAATATTCATCTGCTGCACTATCCGTTATTCATTTAGATTTAAACAAAAGGAATACTAAATATTTGTCTGCTGCACTATCCGTTATTCATTTAGATTTAAACAAGAGGAATACTGAATATTCGTCTGCTGCACTATCCGTTATTCATTTAGATTTAAACAAGAGGAATACTGAATATTCGTCTGCTGCACTATCCGTTATTCATTTAGATTTAAACAAGAGGAATACTGAATATTCATCTGCTGCACTATCCGTTATTCATTTAGATTTAAACAAGAGGAATACTGAATATTCGTCTGTTGCACTATCCGTTATTCATTTAGATTTAAACAAAAGGAATGCTGAATATTCGTCTGCTGCACTACCCGTTATTCATTTAGATTTAAACAAAAGGAATGCTGAATATTCGTCTGCTGCACTATCCGTTATTCATTTAGATTTAAACAAAAGGAATACTGAATATTTGTCTGCTGCACTATCCATTATTCATTTAGATTTAAACAAGAGGAACAATGAATATTCGTCTGCTGCACTATCCGTTATTCATTTAATTTTAAACAAAAGGAATACTAAATATTCGTCTGCTGCACTATCCGTTATTCATTTAGATTTAAACAAAATAAATACTGAATATTCGTCTGCTGCACTATCCGTTATTCATTTAGATTTAAACAAAATAAATACTGAATATTCGTCTGCTGCACTATCCATTATTCATTTAGATTCAAACAAAAGGAATACTGAATATACATCTGCTGCACTATCCGTTATTCATTTAGATTTAAACAAAAAGGATACTAACTATTCGTCTGCTGCACTATCCGTTATTCATTTAGATTTAAACAAAAGGAATACTGAATATTCGTCTGCTGCACTATCCATTATTCATTTAGATTTAAACAAAAGGAATACTGAATATACATCTGCTGCACTATCCGTTATTCATTTAGATTTGAACAAAAGGGATACTAACTATTCGTCTGCTGCACTATCCGTTATTCATTTAGATTTAAACAAAAGGAATACTGAATATTCGTCTGCTGCACTATCCATTATTCATTTAGATTTAAACAAAAGGAATACTAACTATTCGTCTGCTGCACTATCCGTTATTCATTTAGATTTAAACAAGAGGAATACTGAATATTCGTCTGCTGCACTATCCGTTATTCATTTAGATTTAAACAAGAGGAATACTGAATATTCGTCTGCTGCACTATCCTTTATTTATTTAGATTTAAACAAGAGGAATACTGAATATTCGTCTGCTGCACTATCCGTTATTTATTTAGATTTAAACAAAATAAATACTGAATATTCGTCTGCTGCACTATCCGTTATTCATTTAGTTTTAAACAAAAGGGATACTAACTATTCGTCTGCTGCACTATCCGTTATTTATTTAGATTTAAACAAAATAAATACTGAATATTTGTCTGCTGCACTATCCAATATTCATTTAGATTTAAACAAAAGGAATACTAAATATTCATCTGCTGCACTATCCGTTATTCATTTAGATTTAAACAAAAGGAATACTAAATATTAATCTGCTGCACTATCCATTATTCATTTAGATTTAAACAAAAGGAATACTGAATATTCATCTGCTGCACTATCCGTTATTCATTTAGATTTAAACAAAAGGAACAATGAATATTCATCTGCTGCACTATCCGTTATTCATTTAGATTTAAACAAAAGGAATACTAAATATTCGTCTGCTGCACTATCCGTTATTCATTTAGATTTAAACAAAAGGAATACTAAATATTCGTCTGCTGCACTATCCGTTATTCATTTAGATTTAAACAAAAGGAATACTGAATATTCGTCTGCTGCACTACCAGTTATTCATTTAGATTTAAACAAAAGGAATACTAAATATTCGTCTGCTGCACTATCCGTTATTCATTTAGATTTAAACAAAAGGAATACTAAATATTCGTCTGCTGCACTATCCGTTATTCATTTAGATTTAAACAAAAGGAATACTGAATATTCGTCTGCTGCACTATCCGTTATTCATTTAGATTTGAACAAAAGGGATACTGACTATTCGTCTGCTGCACTACTCATTATTCATTTAGATTTAAACAAGAGGAATACTGACTATTCATCTGCTGCACTACTCTTTTTTTATTTAGATTTAAACAAGAGGAATACTGAATATTCATCTGCTGCACTACCCGTTATTCATTTAGATTTAAACAAAAGGAATACTGAATATTCGTCTGCTGCACTATCCGTTATTCATTTAGATTTAAACAAAAGGAATACTAACTATTCGTCTGCTGCACTATCCGTTATTCATTTAGATTTAAACAAAAGGAATACTGAATATTCGTCTGCTGCACTATCCATTATTCATTTAGATTTAAACAAAAGGAATACTAACTATTCGTCTGCTGCACTATCCGTTATTCATTTAGATTTAAACAAGAGGAATACTGAATATTCGTCTGCTGCACTATCCGTTATTCATTTAGATTTAAACAAAAGGAATACTGAATATTCATCTACTGCACTATCCGTTATTCATTTAGATTTAAACAAAAGGAATACTAAATATTCGTCTGCTGCACTATCCGTTATTCATTTAGATTTAAACAAAAGGGATACTAACTATTCGTCTGCTGCACTATCTGTTATTCATTTAGATTTAAACAAAAGGAATACTAACTACTCGTCTGCTGCACTATCCGTTATTCATTTAGATTTAAACAAAAGGAATAATGTATATTCATCTGCTGCACTATCCGTTATTTATTTATATTCAAACAAAATAAATACTGAATATTCGTCTGCTGCACTATCCGTTATTCATTTAGTTTTAAACAAAAGGAATACTAACTATTCGTCTGCTGCACTATCCGTTATTCATTTAGATTTAAACAAAAGGAATACTGAATATTCGTCTGCTGCACTACTCGTTATTCATTTAGATTTAAACAAAAGGAATACTGAATATTCGTCTGCTGCACTATCCGTTATTCATTTAGATTTAAACAAAATAAATACTGAATATTCGTCTGCTGCACTATCCGTTATTCATTTAGATTTAAACAAAAGGAATACTGAATATTCGTCTGCTGCACTATCCGTTATTCATTTAGATTTAAGCAAAAGGAATACTAACTATTCGTCTGCTGCACTATTCGTTATTCATTTAGATTTAAACAAAAGGAATACTAACTATTTGTCTGCTGCACTATCCGTTATTCATTTAGATTTAAACAAAAGGAATACTAACTATTCGTCTGCTGCACTATCCGTTATTCATTTAGATTTAAACAAGAGGAATACTGAATATTCGTCTGCTGCACTATCCGTTATTCATTTAGATTTAAACAAAATAAATACTGAATATTCTTGGAACATATACATTAGTTTTTTTTCAAATATAAATGTTCCTTTGCTACAGGTGAAAAAAGTAGTAGTGTTATACTTACCTCTAGCGAGCTGGAGAGCTGCGCTAACTCTGACCCTCCTTTACATTGCCACAGGCTGTACTAATATGAAGGTTAATGTGGCAGACCCCAGAGCCTGCACAAAAGGACCATCTCCTTAAACACAGGCTCTAGGATCTTCCACGCTAAGCCTCCATTTAGCATGGCCCAGAAGTGTCTGGATTAGCGCAACTTTCCAGCACGTTAGAGGAATTTAACCCCTAAAGATCATTTAAAGGAAACTAATGAATACTGAAAAATTTCATCTGTATTTCTTCATTTTCTTGAAATTTAGTTGGTGTATTCATTCAGATATTCATTTAATGGGGGGGAACGAATAACATAATTTATGTAAGAACTTACCTGATAAATTCATTTCTTTCATATTGGCAAGAGTCCATGAGCTAGTGACGTATGGGATATACAATCCTACCAGGAGGGGCAAAGTTTCCCAAACCTCAAAATGCCTATAATACACCCCTCACCACACCCACAATTCAGTTTAATGAATAGCCAAGTAGTGGGGTGAAAAAGAAAGAAGTAGAAAGCATCAACAAAGGAATTTGGAAATAATTGTGCTTTATACAAAAAAATCATAACCACCATAAAAAGGTGTGGGCCTCATAGACTCTTGCCAATATAAAAAAAATGAATTTATCAGGTAAATTCTTACATAAATTATGTTTTCCTTCATGTAATTGGCAAGAGTCCATGAGCTAGTGACGTATGGGATAGCAATACCCAAGATGTGGAACTCCACGCAAGAGTCACTAGCAAGGGAGGGATAAAAATAAACAACAGCCAAATGCTGAAAAAAGAATCCACAACCCAAAATATAAGTTATTCTCATGAACAAACTTAAAATATCAGCAGAAAGACTTCCGGTGGGCGGGCTTAGAGACAAGCAGCTAGAGCTGAGAGCTCCGCACAAAAGCTGATAACAACGAAATAATTTTATGTCCTAACTTGAAGCCCGAGCCTAATTACCCTTGACAGGTATCGTGTCTGGGTTGCTGAGAGGCTGGAGAGGAACACCTTCCCCCGCTGAAGCCCACATTTCCTTTCTTTGCTGGTGACCGTCGGCTGGATAAGCAGAAGGCGCGGCGGCCATCTTGGAGCACTAAGGAGAAGAGAAGGAGAAGCAGGGACATAGTGTGATGTTCCGAAGTACCTGCCTAACTTGAAGGGAGAACTTGGAGTGGCATCTGAGGATTACCGGTGCGGTCGGTGAGACATTTGACCCCGGCTGAGATATCTTGGGGCCGGAGGAGCAGTATCGGAGGGCCACGTGGCGCATGAGCTGCGCAGTTCATTATCGAACCCTGCAAGGAAGGATCAGCTGGCCGGACACCTAAGAATACACCGGACCTGAATACCAATCATCTGCCTAGCCTGGACTAGGTATTACAGCATCAGGCCACTTTTCCACCTCTGGATAACAATCTCTGGTGTGACGCTGCACTGGCTTGAGTAGAACATTTTGGCCTGTGTCACTGCTGATCTCGGCTGAGGACGGTCTTGCGGTTCAAGTGGGTAAGCAGAAGTTGTGATCTGCCAAGGACACAGCTTCTTGGAATCTCTTATTTGACCCCCTTATAATTGAGAGAAAGTTGGGGGAAGATATTCTTTTTTATTATTCATTGGGATCAAAAGTGTGAAAGTGCAGGAAACAGAAAGGGTTAACAGGGACTTGGAGAGTGTCTCTGAAGATTTCCCCTGGAACTTCAGTGTTACAGAGCCTACCTCTAGCACAAAACCTTTTGGGATCAATAACTGGACCTGCCTGTGAGTGTCTTTGACGGTGTCTGCTCTTGCATATGAACTGTACAGAATCCGGAGAACTATGCTTTTTCTTCCCTGAGAAGGAACTGTACTAGAACTGAACACTCTGTAACCTCATTTGGCAATTAATACCCTTTTACGTGTCCCCTGCAGACTGTATTGCAAGCTATATGTGGTTGGAACTTTCCTGCTTACTATAAAATAGTTCTCCTAATAATCTTGCTTTATTTCCAGGGGCCTCAGATAACATACTACAGGCCTACTCGTAAAGGTTACAGGATAGACTTCCTAATACTCTGTTGTCTTTCTGTGGTTGCTCCCTAATTGTAATACAAGAAGAGTGGTGGTATATGATGTTTTAACTAACCTTTTTCCTTTCAGGATTGGCTATTGATATTTGCAAAGAGATTGTGATTGTGTATAACCTAGGTGATCTAGATGTGCTTTTTTGCTAAACTGCTGCCTTAACTGATATATGTACATGCTCTGCTAGTGGGTTCTCAATCCCAAGGTATAGTAGGGACAAGTCGCAAATTTTTTTTTTCTCTCTCCTTTTGAAGCTAGATGAGATCTGTTCAAAGCCCATTCTAGAAGTCGCAGGTTTTGAAGTGTATGGAGAAATTTTTAATACTAAATAATATGGCGAATCAAAATAAAAATGCAGATCGCAGAACCAAACAGGGAGCAGATATTGGTATACAAGCCTCATCCATGGACACCTTGCATGACGCACATGCTTTAGACCCCCACCCCATAGTCAAACAAATTTCTACCCTTTTTTTACCCAAAATTGAAAATCTCCAGAAAAGGGTTGACACTTTGGCGGAAGAGGTCAAACAATTTTCGACTAGAGTTACTGAGGTGGAAACAAGGGTCTCTGATTTGGAAGACACACAAAATATTAATTGCACTAAGATAGAGGCTTTAGAAAAACACACTACAACACTTCAACAAAGGATAGATCTTGAAAATAGATTGAGGTGGAATAATGTTCGCCTGATAGGGCTGCCTGAAAGTGTTAAAGCAAATGATATTTTGAAGTTTGTTGAAACTATTCTCCCCTCTCTGATAGGAATCCCAGGGGATGCATTGCTGCATAGTGTAGAGAGATCGCATAAAGTAGGCCCAGAAAGACCGGCAATGGACCGCAATTCACAAGCTAGGCCTGTGATGATTCAATTTCTTCATTTTTAGACTAAAATGGCGGTGCTTAGGGCATATAGAAAGATGGATGAGGTGTCCTACGATAATTCTAGGATTTTATTGTTCCAAGACAACTCTGCAAACCTAATGAAAAAACGCAGGGAGTTTTCTGCATTATGTTCGAGGGGAACATAATGGGGAGACAGGCCTATTTGCTATACCCTGCTAAACTAAAAATTGCTACTTCTAAAGGTCCAAATTTTTTTATTCTCCACAAACAGCACAAGAATTTCTAGATGCAGAGGACGGCTCTAGGAGCCCTTCATATGCTGGGGGGGAGGGTTAAATACATATTCTGAGCTGGGGAAAAGCTTGGGCCTTAAGGTTTAAATGTAATAATGGCTTGTGTAGCCAGTAAGGGGATGATGCTTCATCCTGGAAATAGACTTTCCTGCACCCATGTGCTGGACATGGGGTTACTACTTTTGTTTTGGTTATGGTTTATTGTTAAGTTAGGGTGTGTTATGTTCAAAAGTTGCACCTTGTTTGACTATAATGATCAACCCCTGGAACACAGTGGAGAGCAGGGAAAGGGGAGATGAAAGAATATTAAATTGATGAATACTACAGGTTATGTTGACAAATTACCTTGGCACGCCTCACCCTTGCTTCCCCAATTAATGTTTGCAAAAGAGATAGCTATATGACGGGGTATGTTCCCCTATGCAAAATGGGGGGTGTGGATATGGGTTTTCTTGGGAAACACACGCTGTTGAGAAATTGTGTATGGTCACAGTTAAGGTTACATAAGTTTATAATTGGTTGTTTAATGACATTACTTCTTGCAGGTTCTATTGCAACAGACAGGATGGTTGGGGTACACTTAATGTTAAATAAGCTTATAACAGGTTGCTTATCAATATTACTTTTTGCAGGTTCTCTTGCAACAGACAAGATTCTTGCATTTACTGAAAAAGGTGGTCTGGCACGGAAACGGGTAGGGTTTTTTTTTTTCTCCTCTCCCTTCTTTCTCAACCCTCCTATCTCCCCTCTCCTCATCCACATATGTTTGGGGTGTCGATGGACACACAAAGGACCTTGATAATTATTAATATTTAGTATTTACTCTTGGAACGTAGGGGGTATACATTCCCCGATTAAGAGGAAGACTTTACTGACACAACTTAGGAAAAAAGGGGCGGACATCGCATTTTTACAGGAGACACATCTTAATGACTTAGAACACACTAAACTAAAGACAGACTGGGTCGGGAGAGTAGAATTCGCATCATACAAGACTGCTAGCAGAGGGGTGGCCATTCTTTTTGGGAAAAAGTTAGAGGTTGAAGATGTGACAGTGATGACAGATCCTGAGGGACGTTATATTATAGTTCAGACTACAATTGCAGGTAAAAAATACACAATGTATAATATCTATGCACCCAATAACAAAGATAAAGCATTTTGGGATAATTTGATTAGACTGCTGACTCCTTTCCTGGACACTCCACTTATAATTGGTGGTGACTACAATTTGACCCCTAACCCTCAGTGTGACAGGCTCAGGGAACCCTTGAAGACAACTTCATGGACCCCAATCTAAAGTTAGTAGTAAATTTGAGCTCAAGGTATTCCAATCCTTAATATCTGCACTAGATGTCACTGACATATGGCGCAAGCTAAACCCAGATGGTAGGGATTATAAGTGTCTCTCTCAGGCCTCCCCTACAATGTCTCGCATAGATTTATTTATGGTCTCAAATTCCCTAATCCCTCAAATTGTAGATGTGAAAATAGGAGACATCATTGTCTCGGTCCATGCTCCTGTAGGTCTTTTTTAAGACACTTTGCCCAAAACAAGTCATCGTAGAACACTTAGATTTCCACAGTACTTGCTGACCTCGCAAGAGTTTCAGCAATACCTAGAGGGAGCTTGGGATGATTTCCAAACCAATAATGTACAGCATCTGTCGACCCCGGAGATTTTTTGGCAAACAGCTAAAGTGGTCCTTACGGACGATATTTTGGCCTTCTTATCACGTAGAAAAAAATTGCAAACAGAGAGGCTAGAGAATCTGAGCGAGAAACTGGCAACGTTCACACTGTACAGATCCACACCTACAGTGGTAAATCATCAAAAGTATTTGGGCACTAAAAAAGAGTATGATGCGCTGTTGGCATACCAAGCCTCACAGACCATCTTGAGAACTAGGGGAAGGTACTACAGATATGGAGACAAATCAGGTAGGCTCCTGGCCTCACTTGCTAACTTAAAAACTTCCACACGGTTTATTGCAGCTATTAAAACCAAAGGTAATTTAGTTAAGGACCCTAAGGGAATAGTGGAGGCTTTTGATTCCTATTACACCGATCTTTATGCTAGCACTCAGCATAACTCAGAGGAGAGAATGCGTACATTCTGGAGCTCTATTACACTACTGCAAATATCGGAAGATCAGCTAAACAAGCTTAATGCGCCTATTACTATGGAAGAGGTAGACAAGACAATTATGGTCCTGAATTTGGGCAAGGCGGCAGGCCCGGATGGGCTGCCCATAGAATTTTATAGGATATTAAAAACAAAGGTAACGCAGGTGCTCACTGACTTGTTTACGAGTTACTTCTCGGAGGCGAACAAGCCGGCTAAGACCTTCGTGGCTGCCCATATCCCTCTTATCCCTAAAACGGGTAAAGATACTCTTCTTCCGTAATCTAATAGACCGATCTCGTTGCTCAACTCCGACTACAAGATACTAACGAAATTACTAGCGGAGTGCCTTAAATTTATCTTGCCGGAGTTGATACACGAGGACCAGACTGGTTTTATGATGGCGAGATCCTCGGTGGTAAAGGTACGTAGAATCTTACAGGTTCTGCAGTATTTCTGGAATATGAAACAGTCTCGAGAGAGGTGCGAAATTCCGAAGGCCTTCCTGCTGTCCATGGACGCAGAGAAGGCCTTCGATAGAGTGGAATGATGTCATCTCTTTCACACAATGGCCAAGTTGAATTTCTCTGGGCCCTTTGTCTCATTTCTAGAAAATCTTTACTCCTCCCCTGTTGCGAATGTCTGTGCTAACAATCTGTATTCGTCAGATGTGGTGTTGCAGAGGGGCACGAGGCAGGGATGCCGTTGTCTCCTCTGCTGTTCAACCTAGCATTGGAACCATTGGCAATTAAGTTGCGCCAGATATTTCCGGGGGTTGATGTGGCGGGATGCCCGCAGCATCTCACATTGTATGCGGATGACATGCTGCTATTTGTGCAGGATCCAAAGACATATATACCATCTATTGTACAGATCTTGCTAGATTTTGAGACATTCTCGGGCTATAAAGCTAATATGCAAAAATCTGAGATTCTTTGGTTACATAAGGGAGAGAATTTGGCTCAGAAATACCCATTCGCAGTAGCGAACCAAGTGATCACATACTTAGGCATCCAGATTCATGTGAACCCTAGTAAATTGTACTCTATCAATTTGACTCCCTTGTGTGCAAAACTGTGCTGCCAGATGAGAAGTTGGAGATCGCTCCCTATATCACTAATGGGACGGGTCAGTCTTCTTAAGATGGTGATCCTACCTCGTCTTTTATACCCTATGCTTATGCTGCCTCTTTTACTTACAAAGACAGATGTGAAAGTACTAAACTCTGCAATGCACTATTTTGTGTGGCGGGCAGGGAGACCACGTATCTCGACTGACAAGTTATCTATGACCTACCTCCATGGGGGGCTATCCCTGCCAGATTTTAAACTATATAATTGGGCAGCCATGATACACTTGGTACTAGATTGGAAATTGAGCACAGGTCACTTTTATCAAAGTGGTTTGGAGCAAGCGACTCTGGGAGGCATAGCTCTGGCGTACTTGCCGCACATGTTCAGGTCAAGTGCGACTAAGTTACTAGTTGGGAACCTTCTATACCAAGGCCCTCTTAAGGCCTGGCACTTGGCACATAAGTTCTTGGCTAAAACGAATCTAGGTTCTATCTTTCTCTCATTTAGTGGTAATCCGGACATTCCGGTGGGTATGGATACAAAACCATTCTGCTCATGGGAGACGCTTGGATTGAAAAATGTGGGTTCGTTGGTAGATCCGCTGTTGAAAATAATCAGATCCTTCACAACGCTACAAACAGAATATAATCTGCTGCGTGGTCACTTCTATGCATACCTGCAGGCACGTCATTATGTAGACAAGCTAGTTAGGGATGGACCAGGTTTCTGGGATGGTTCGCCATTTTGTGTCTCGCAAAATCTATTTAAAATGGGGAGCTTCTCGCTATCCGAGATTTACCAAACTCTAATGCACAGACGTTTACAATTGATTTAACCGGACCTCTTAAAGGGTTGGCAGAAAGAGGGGTTGCAGGAGCCTGTGTGGGAGGAGGCCCGGAGGGGATTGGAGAGAACTCGGAACTGACCTTAATGATATTGTTAGCGAGAAAATGCATACTTAAACACTGGACAGCTTCTAAAACACCCACAATAGCTTACTTTCGCAATATGTTAAGAACGCAATTATTTATTGAACAAATAGATGTTAGAGTGGATGTTGGTAACCGGCTAAATCTGTTTTTACGGAAGTGGCGGAGACTGATCCTGACATTCGAGTTAGAAATTCAACGAGAGGTTCTGCTGCCGTTTCGCAACACTGTTGCATTTTTGGAAGATTCCTTGAGGGAAGAATGGAATCATCTCATTTTTTTGAGAAGAAGAAGTAGAATACTCTGACTCCCTTGCACCTCCCCCCCCCTTTTTTTTTTTTCTTCCCCTTCGCTGCCAGACCACACTTCAGAACATATACTTAAGTGACGCAGTGATCAAAAATTGTAAGAGCTAGGGTAGTTTATTTAGTTAATCTGCCCGCAGGGTACTCCCTTGCGGCTTAGTTTAGTTTAGGTTAAATGAGAGAGAAGTTTTAATCTCTCTGAAATGACAAAATATGAGAGTGGCGCTCATGTGAGCGGGGTTGTATTTTTGGAAACAGGCTGATGTACTTTATTACTTTATTGTTCAAGAAAGAATTATTCAAATCTCGAAAAACCAAGAAGGTTTATCTTGATGTTAATGTAACACTGCCTTGTATAAACTATGTACCTGATTTGTATGATGTAATGTGATGATAACTTTCTTTTATGTATTCACATGACAGCTGCTCTCTTAATAAAAAGATTTTTTTTAAAAAAAAAATATCAGCAGAAGAATCAGACTGAAACAGCTGCCTGAAGATCTTTTCTACCAAAAACTGTTTCAAAAGAAGCAAATACATAAAAATGGTAACATTTAGTAAATGTATGCAAAGAGGACCAAGTCACTGCTTTGCAAATCTGATCGACTGAAGCTTTATTCTTAAAAGCCCACGAAGTGGAGACTGATCTAGTAGAATGAGCTGTAATTCTCTGAGGCGGGGCTTAACCCAACTCCAAATAAGCTTGATGATTTAAAAGCTTTAACCAAGAGGCCAAGGAAATAGAAGAGGCTTTCTGACCTTTCCTAGGACCAGAAAATATAACAAATAGACTAGACGTCTTTCTGAAATCTTTAGTAGCTTCAACATAATATTCCAAAGCTCTTACCACATCTAAAGAATGTAAGGATCTTTTTAAAGGATTCTTAGGATTAGGACACAAGGAAGGAACAACAATTTCTCTGCTAATGTTGTTAGAATTCACAACCTTACATAAAAATTCAAATGAAGTACGCAAAACCGCCTTATCCTGATGAAAAATCAGAAAAGGAGATTCACAAGAAAGAGCAGATAGCTCAGATACTCTACTAGCAGAAGAGATGGCCAAAAGGAACAATACTTTCCAAGAAAGTAGTTTAATGTCCAAATAATGCATAGGCTGAAACGGAGGATCCTGTAACGCCTTCAAAACCAAATTAAGACTCCAAGGAGGAGAAATTGATTTAATGACGAACTAAAGCCTGTACAAAACAGTGAATATCAGGAATATCAGCAATCTTTCTGTGAAATAAAACTGAAAGACCAGAGATTTGTCCCTTCAAGGAACTTGCAGACAAACCCCTATCCAAACCATCCTGGAGAAACTGTAAAATTCTAGGAATTCTAAAAGAATGCCAAGAAAATTTATGAGAAGAACACCATGAAATGTAAATCTTCCAAACTCAATAATAAATCTTCCTAGAGACAGATTTACGAGCTTGTAACATAGTATTAATTACTGAGTCAGAGAAACCTCTATGACTTAATACTAAGCATTCAATTTCCATACCTTCAAATTTAATGATTTGAGATCCTGATGGAAAAACGGACCTTGAGACAGTAGGTCCGGCCATAACGGAAGTGACCAAGGTTGGCAACTGGACATCTGAACAAGATCCGCATACCAAAACCTGTGGGGCCATGCTGGAGCCACCAGCAACACAAATGATTGTTCCATGATGATCTTGGAGATCACTCTCGGAAGAAGAACTAGAGGTGGGAAGATATAAGCAGGTTGATAACACCAAGGAAGTGTCAGCGCATCCACTGCTTCCGCCTGAGAATCCCTGGACCTGGACAGGTATCTGGGAAGTTTCTTGTTTAGATGAGAGGCCATCAGATTTATTTCTGGAAGACCCCACATCTGAACAATCTGAGAAAACACATCCGGATGGAGAGACCACTCTCCTGGATGTAACGTCTGACGGCTGAGATAATCTGCCTCCCAATTGTCTACACCTGGTATATGAACCGCAGAAATTAGACAAGAGCTGGATTCTGCCCAAACAAGTATCCGAGATACTTTTT
This sequence comes from Bombina bombina, assembly GCF_027579735.1. Lineage (NCBI taxonomy): Eukaryota > Metazoa > Chordata > Amphibia > Anura > Bombinatoridae > Bombina > Bombina bombina. Next base: position 349,937,539 of record NC_069506.1, on the reverse strand, counting down.
TCATAGCTAGGGGACTGTGAGTCTCACCCTGATGATTAACATATGCGACCGTTGTGATATTGTCTGTCTGAAAACAAATGAACGGTTCTCTCTTCAACAGAGGCCAAAACTGAAGAGATCTGAGAATTGCACGGAGTTCTAAAATATTGATTAGTAATCTCGCCTCTTGAGATTTCCAAACTCCTTGTGCTGTCAGAGATCCCCAGACAGCTCCCCAACCTGAAAGACTTGCATCTGTTGTGATCACAGTCCAGGTTGGCCGAACAAAAGAGGCCCCTTAAACTAAACGCTGGTGATTTAACCACCACGTCTGAGAGTGTCGAACATTGGGATTTAAGAATATTAATTGTGATATCTTTGTATAATCCCTGCACCATTGATTCATCATGCAAAGCTGGAGAGGTCTCATGTGAAAAAGAGCAAAAGGAATCGCGTCTGATGCTGCAGTCATGAGGCCTAAAACTTCCATGCACATAGCCACTGAAGGAAATGACTGAGACTGAAGGTGCCGACATGCTGCAACCAATTTCAAACCTGGAAACCTAAAAAGGTGACCCTTGTCTGAGGAATCAAAAAACTTTTTGGTAAATTGATCTTCAAACCATGTTTTCAAAGAAACAACACAAGTTGATTCATGTGAGATTCTGCAGAACGTAAAGACTGAGCTAGTACCAAGATATCGTCCAAATAAGGAAACACCACAATACCCTGTTCTCTGATTACAGAGAGTAGGGCACCCAGAACCTTTGTAAAGATTCTTGAAGCTGTTGCTAAGCCAAATGGAAGAGCAACATTTCAGGAACTGATAATGTTCTGTATGAATCGGAATATGAAGGTAAGCATCCTACAAGTCTAATGTAGACATATAATGTCCTTGCTGAACAAAAGGCAGAATAGTCCTTATAACGATTCAAAATTTTCAGATCCAGAACTTGTCTGAATGAATTTTCTTTCTTCGGGACAATGAATAGATTTGAATAAAACCCCAGGCCTTGTTCCTGAAAGGGGCAAGTAGTGATGGGTGTGGGGAGCGCTCTAAAAGAGCTGTGAGTATAAACTATGATTTGAAGTGTGTATACACTGTGATAGAATGTGTATGGATTTACCAAATATAATTTCTTTGAATAAATATAATTACTTTGAATCATAAATTTTGTGTGGTTCTGGTGTTATGTGGTGTCTCTCCAAAAAATGTGAACAAATAAACAAACAAAAACAAAACGTGGATTCTTAAAATTCTTCAAGGACAATTTTATAAAATCCTTCTATTTATTCAAAATGTGTATGCTCGGTGTATTATCACTGTACCTTTAAATAAATTGATGTGCCTCTAAATAAAATTGATACACAAATTGTGCTTCAAAATGGATAGACAAACAAATCGTTATGAATTTGAAACGTGATGAATTTAAAACGTGATGAATTTAAATGAATAAACAAACAAATCGTGATGAAAAAAATGACTTAACTTCTAGATGAATAAACAAACAATTCGTGATAAATTTAAAAAACTTTACTAAGATAAAAAACAGTATAAGATCGTTTCAATCGTATTTTATGGTTATACCATACATTGAATCTGTTTAGAGCATGTGGGGGTACATCTTTATCGTAAAACAATGCTAAAAGTTCGGATTTTTAATCCTTATGGTGGAAGTTCGGATTTGTAATCCTTATGGTTTTCTTAAGTTGTGGCCACAACCAATTTTAAAACAGTTAAAATCCAAATGTAGTACTGTGCTGTTGTTAATTTTGCAGTTTATTCTCCCCCTAACCGGACCTCTGATATTCCTTACCTCCGTGTTTTCTTTGTATTACCTTGGGTTCTGGGAAGAGTGCTTTTTGTAAGTAGGTCGAGTTCTCCAAGCGGCTTTGCCGCTGTTTGAATTTCCTCCGCAACTACTTCCTACCCTGATGTGCGTGTGACGTTGACGTTGTACACGGAGGACCAATCAGGCAACCGGATCGTGGGGGGAGTGTTTCTTGTACTGGAGCCAATCTTTCCACACTCGATGTCAGGTTTTCTACGCGTTTCAGCGCCGTAACTTGCGCCTTTATCAAGACTGTATAATCTGGTGTGTCTTTTAGGCTCCTATATAGTCCTGTTGAGGTTAGGATACTCCCCCTAATTAATGCTCTAATATGTTCCGGTTTATAAATTATCATTTCTTAGCCTTATTCATTTTCTTTCAATGGCAGATTCTTTGTATACAACTAATGTTGTTAACACATTTATACTGAATTATATTTATTGAAAATAAAATAAATAAATAAATGAAATAAATAAAACATGTGAGTGAAAAGTGATGTTTAGTGAAAATGTGAAGGGAGACTGTGGTGTGTTAATTCAATTGTTGTCATATTCAAATAAGTATGAGGATATGTGCCATCAAATAATGGTTATTTTCTATCGGGTAATCAGTACACTATTGTACTTTTGTTATGGCAATACTGTTCACTGTTTTCGCTGCACTCACAAGAAAGGATTCAAGTTAAGCTCTGCATTGAGGCCATATGGTGTGAGAGTATTGAATTTGAATATGAGTTCAGCTTCCTTTAATAGTAACATATTTTCCATATTACCTCCTCTGTTATTATGTATCTTTTTTATACCCCAGTATGTGAATCCTATTGGTTTTTTTTGATGTTTTTCTGTGAAATGTTTAGATAATAGATGTTTGCAATTACCTCTTTTAATGTTGGATAGATGTTCTCTTATTCTATCATGTAACGGTCTACTCGTTTGCCCTAAGTATTGTAATTTGCATTTGCATTGGATTAAATAAATTACATTTGTATCTGAACACCTAATGGTGTCTCTTATGGGGTATTTATAGTTGTTATTGGAGGATATTACTACTTTACTTTTTTTACCATATTTGCACGCTTTACAGCTTGTGCAAGGAAAAAAACCTTGCAGAGCATTTCCATATAGGTCTTGGTCTCTTGGTTTAGATGATTTGTTAAATTGACTGGGTGCCAGTATACTTCCCAGATTATTTGTCTTCCTGAATATTAGTGTAGGTCGTGATTTTACAATGTCAGTTAGTAGTGGATCTTTTCTAATTATGTGCCAGTGTTTATCTAGAATCTTTTTTATAATCTTATGATCTTCACTGTATTCTGTAATGAATGATATTTGGTTATGTGATAAGTTTTTGTTCTTATTTGTATATTTTAATAATTCTGTTCTATCTTTATTTATTGCTTGATTTTTGGCTTCTTGTATTATTTTATCTTTATATCCCTTCTCTTTAAATTTCCTTTCCAAAGTGTTCGCTTGTTTCTGAAATGTATTTTCATCTGTACAGTTTTTTCTTATCCTATAGAACTGGCCTTTAGGTGTATTGTTGATCCATCTTTCCAAATGACAGCTATCCGGATGTATGTAACTATTTGTATCTGTAGGTTTGAAATATGTTTCTGTTGTGATGGTGTTATTTATAATATTTATTTGAACATCTAAAAAATGTATATTTGTTTTACTATATTCATGGGTAAAACTTAAACCCCAAGTGTTATAATTTATGTCTTCTAGAAATAAATTGAGGAGTTCTTGGTCCCCTTTCCAGATCAGAAACATATCGTCTATGAATCTCCTATAGAGCACAAGGTTTGCACCCCATGGGGAGTGTAGGATATATTTATCCTCAAACCTCCCCATGAATAAGTTAGCGTAACTGGGTGCAAACCTTGTGCCCATAGCTGTTCCTTTTAATTGTAAATAAAATGTTTGATTGAAGTTGAAATAATTATTTTCTAATATGAATTGCATACAGTTTAAAATAAATTTAATCTGTGGATTTTTCATTTCATAATCTGTGTTCAAGTAGTATTCTGCGGCTTCTATTCCTAATTTGTGTTGTATGTTGGTGTATAATGAATTGACGTCGCATGTGACTAATGTGTAGTCCTCTTGCCATTTTATTGTTGTTAATGTATTTAAAAAATCTGTGGTGTCTTTTAAATGAGAAGGTAAGTTTTGTACGTATTTTTGTAGGAATGAATCCACATATTGTGACATATTAGAAGTAAGAGCATCAATTCCTGAGATTATTGGACGCCCTGGTGGGTGGTCTAGTGTTTTATGTATTTTAGGGAGGTAATAGAATATTGGAGTTTTTGGATATTGTATATTTATGAATTGATACTCTTGATTATTTATTATTCCTGCTGTTTTGGCAATATTTAAAATTGTTTCGAAATTTTTTGTCTGTTTTTGAATAGGGTTAAATGATAATTTTCTGTAGGTTTCTGTGTCTCCCAGTATTCTATTGGCTTCCATAATGTAATCTTTAGTATTTAATACAACTAACCCTCCGCCTTTGTCTGCTTTTTTTATTGTGATGGTTGGGTCTTCTTTAAGTTCTTTTAAGATAGTTCTCTCTTTTTTAGTTAGATTAGATGGTTTTCTTTTATTGATTTCACAATTCTCTATTTCTTCTTTTATTAGTTTTTCAAACATTTCAATATGTGCTCCTTTGTCTTGTGTCGGATAGTATGATGATTTAGGTTTAAGTGATGTGTGAATGTATTCTGATTTTTTAGTTTGTATTTGATTCTCTTGGGGATTTTTCAAAAAATGTCTTTTTAAGGTGAGTTTGCGTATAAATTGGTTTGCATTTATTAGGGTGTTGAATTTGTTTAACCTAGTAGTTGGGGCAAATGATAATCCTTTAGCTAGGACATTTTCCTGTTCTCTATTTAGGGGTTTATCACTTAAATTAAAAATGCCCTTATTAATGTTATTGCTTTCTGTTGTGTTTATCTCGTTTTTTTGTGCTTTCCTGGGCTCTCTGCCTCTTCTTCCTCTACTTCCTCTAATCTTCTTTTCTTTTGATTTTTTAATCTCTCTCTGTTTTCTTGTTGTATAGTGTTGGATGTGGATGGGTGTTCTTGTCTTATCCCTAAAAAATGTTGATTGTCATCATCTATGGTTTCCAATACATCATATCTATTATCAAGTTCTATCTTTCTTTGTGAGTCTCTGGTTTCTTTATTATTATTGTGATATCTGTTATAATTTGGTTCATATTCCCTATAATATTGTTGTTGTCTTGGGTGGTCATTATATGAGTTGTGTCTTCGTCTATCATGATTGGAATTAAGTTCTTCCTGATTGTGATTGTGAAACCAGAGACTCACAAAGAAAGATAGAACTTGATAATAGATATGATGTATTGGAAACCATAGATGATGACAATCAACATTTTTTAGGGATAAGACAAGAACACCCATCCACATCCAACACTATACAACAAGAAAACAGAGAGAGATTAAAAAATCAAAAGAAAAGAAGATTAGAGGAAGTAGAGGAAGAAGAGGCAGAGAGCCCAGGAAAGCACAAAAAAACGAGATAAACACAACAGAAAGCAATAACATTAATAAGGGCATTTTTAATTTAAGTGATAAACCCCTAAATAGAGAACAGGAAAATGTCCTAGCTAAAGGATTATCATTTGCCCCAACTACTAGGTTAAACAAATTCAACACCCTAATAAATGCAAACCAATTTATACGCAAACTCACCTTAAAAAGACATTTTTTGAAAAATCCCCAAGAGAATCAAATACAAACTAAAAAATCAGAATACATTCACACATCACTTAAACCTAAATCATCATACTATCCGACACAAGACAAAGGAGCACATATTGAAATGTTTGAAAAACTAATAAAAGAAGAAATAGAGAATTGTGAAATCAATAAAAGAAAACCATCTAATCTAACTAAAAAAGAGAGAACTATCTTAAAAGAACTTAAAGAAGACCCAACCATCACAATAAAAAAAGCAGACAAAGGCGGAGGGTTAGTTGTATTAAATACTAAAGATTACATTATGGAAGCCAATAGAATACTGGGAGACACAGAAACCTACAGAAAATTATCATTTAACCCTATTCAAAAACAGACAAAAAATTTCGAAACAATTTTAAATATTGCCAAAACAGCAGGAATAATAAATAATCAAGAGTATCAATTCATAAATATACAATATCCAAAAACTCCAATATTCTATTACCTCCCTAAAATACATAAAACACTAGACCACCCACCAGGGCGTCCAATAATCTCAGGAATTGATGCTCTTACTTCTAATATGTCACAATATGTGGATTCATTCCTACAAAAATACGTACAAAACTTACCTTCTCATTTAAAAGACACCACAGATTTTTTAAATACATTAACAACAATAAAATGGCAAGAGGACTACACATTAGTCACATGCGACGTCAATTCATTATACACCAACATACAACACAAATTAGGAATAGAAGCCGCAGAATACTACTTGAACACAGATTATGAAATGAAAAATCCACAGATTAAATTTATTTTAAACTGTATGCAATTCATATTAGAAAATAATTATTTCAACTTCAATCAAACATTTTATTTACAATTAAAAGGAACAG